>NC_069501.1:1006664360-1006964360 GCF_027579735.1 Bombina bombina | reverse complement strand
TCCTAGTATAGGGTCATCGTTCTCGAAAAAGGAATCTGCCCACACCCTGGGTTCAGCTCGTAGAAAGGAAATAATGGTTAGGAATTCTCTCTGTACAATAAGTTTTTGGTTTTAAATCAAAGAGTAACAAACAAGCGTTTTTAAATTGACTATATGATTCTCTCCTGAGAAAGGCTCTGGTATAGAGACTATAGGTTCAGGGGAGGAATCTGGAAACTGTGATTTCTGGGAGATTGAATCCCTAATAACTCTCCTTAGGGATTGGTTCTCTATTTCAAGCTCTCTTAAGCCTTCACCCAATTGATCCACTCTCTGGGATAAATTGTAGACTAACTGTGGCAGGTCTGGTGGATCCATTGTTATGGCTTAGTAATTATGTAAGGATCAGTGTAACTTTCACAAAGAATGTGTGAAACTTAGGTTTCAAGTGGATCTCAGCTACAGACTAGGTTGATGTACTGTGACTTTAAATGTTGGAATGTAACACAGTGAATATCATTAACTTCTAGGAGGATTTTTAGAAGCAGTGATTTTATACTGTGTAGTTGTTAGTAGTAATGAGATTGCATATGACTTGCTTTATGTAAGCAGCTGCAGTTGAACAAGCAAAGTTGGGCTGTTATTGATTGCACAGATAGACTGCTGGAGGAGTGCTTAAAGAGGAGTGTTCCTTTAAATTCTCTGCATAACAGAATGTTAGTTCCACTCAGCAGTAAATATGAGAAGACAGAGAAATGTTCAATTACAATTAACAGGCAAACTGGCAACAAAGAAACCTGTTGTAAGCTCTGCAGCAGCAAACAGAAACGAAAGTGATGACATCACAAAGGGGCGTGTTCCGGTCACAGAGCTTTGTTATCCTGTGCTGTTTCCAAAGCTAGAACAAGTCAAAACATACAGTAAAATTGTTAAAGGATTACTTTCTGTTATAATTTTTAAGCTAAACAAATAACATATTAAAGTTAATAAACATTAATTAAAACCTACTGACCTATATTTTCTCCAAAACAAATTTTCATAAGGTTCTAAAAGTTATATCTTTTATTCGCCGATGATGTCACGTTATCCTGCCCACTATTTTCAGCACTGCGTGTTCAAAATACTTAAACCAATAACTTTGTGTTTAAAGCGCCATTTTGAAACCTAGGTATTGTAAACGGATTGGTACAGAGCAAAGGATACCCACGGAGTGGGTTTGGAAAACAATTAAATTTGCAGACAAGATTTCTGATACGGTAGAGATATGTTAATGAAATGCTATTGATAAAAAGCGTATTTGGGGTAGTTAGTTAGTAGCAGGCATAGAAAATATTTACTTACAGTGGCCCTTTAAAGTGATAAATACCTCCTAGACCAGAACTGTGGCAGCTGTAAGAGAGTTGTAGGAAAAAGTTGTTGCTCTTTAACTGGTAAGTCCGAAACCAGAAGTGAATGCCTGCCAGCTCTCTGTGAAATGGAATTGTAGTGAAAAGGCTAACAGTTCTTAGAAGTATCAGATGAGGCTCTTGGGAGCTGGATTTATCCCATGAGAGGGAAGGAGGAAGAGCTTCAAGTTGGTAATGTTTCTCCTGGAGTCTTTAGTCCCAAATCAGGGAAGTAAATTTTATTTGTAACGAGCTTAGGATCTAGAAGCTTTAGGTCTCCTAGACGAAATTACTAAGCACCTAATGAGAGGTGCACAGGTGTTATGAAGGGAAGTTGGCAGGAGTTAGTGATGCAAGTGCAGGAATCCTGACAAAAGTAGTTTAATATCCAAAGAATGCATAGGCTCAAAAGGAGGAGCCTGCAAAGTCTTCAAAACCAAATTAAGACTCCAAGGAGGAGAGATTGGTTTAATAACAGGCTTGATATGAACCAAAGCCTGAACAAAACAGTGAATATCAGGAAGCTTAGCAATCTTTCTATGAAATAAAACAGAAAGAGCAGAGATTTGTCCTTTCAAAGTACTTGCAGACAAACCTTTATCCAAACCATCCTGAAGAAACTGTAAAATTCTCGGAATTCTAAAAGAATGCCAGAATTTATGAGAAGAACACCATGAAATATAGGTCTTCCAAACTCGAGAATAAATCTTCCTTGAAACAGACTTACGAGCCTGTAGCATAGTATTAATCACAGAGTCAAAGAAACCTCTATGACTAAGCACTAAGCGTTTAATTTCCATACCTTCAAATTTTACGATTTGAGATCCTAAAGGAAAAATGGCACTTGAGACCGAATGTCTGGTCTTAAAGGAAGTGGCCAAGGCTGGCAACTGGACATCCGAACAAGATCTGCATACCAAAACCTGTGAGGCCATGCTGGTGTTATCAGAAACACATACGATTGTTCCATAATAATCTTGGAGATAATTCTTGGAAGAAGAACTAGAGGCGGAAAGATATAAGCAGGTTGGTAAAAACAAGGAACTGTTAAAGTATCCACCATCTCCGTCTGGGAATCCCTGGACCTGGACAGGTACCTGGGAAGTTTTTTGTTTAGATGAGAAGGCATCAGATCTATTTCTGGCAGACCACACATAAGTACAATCTGACAAAATACATCTGGATGGAAAGACCACTCCCCGGATGTAAGGTCTGACGGCTGAGATAATCCGCTTCCCAATTGTGTACACCTGGGATATGCACCGCAGAAATTAGACAAGAGCTGGATTCCGCCTAAGAAAGTATCTGAGATACTTTTTTCATAGCTAGGGGACTGCGAGTCCCTCCCTGATGATTGACATATGCCACAGTTGTGATATTGTCCATCTGAAAACAAATGGAATGGTTCTCTCTTTAACAGAGGCCAAATCTGAAGAGCCCTGAAAATAGCATTGAGTTCTAAAATATTGATTGGTAACCTCGCTTCTTGAGGTTTCCAACCCCCTTGTGCTGTCAGAGATCCCCAGACAGCTCCCCAACCTGAAAGACTTGCATCTGTTGTGATCACAGACCAGGTAGGATGAACAAAAGAGGCCCCCTGAATTAAGCGATAATGGTCTAACAACCAAGTCAGAGAGAGTTGAATGTTGGGATTTAAGTATATCAATTGTGATATCCAAGTATAATCCCTGCACCATTGATTCAGCATACAAAGCTGCAGAGGTCTCATATAAAAATGAGCAAAGGGGATAGCGTCCGATGCTGCAGTCATGAGACCTAAAACTTACATGCACATAGCCACTGAAGGGAATGATTGATACTAAAGTTTTCGACAAGCAGAAACCAATTTCATTTGTCTCTTGTCTGTTAAGGACAGAGTCATGGACACTGAATCTATCTGGGAACCTAAAAAGGTGACCCTAGTCTGAGGAATCAAGAAACTCTTTGGTAAATTGATCCTCCAACCATGTCTTTGAAGAAACAACACTAGTTGACTCATGTGAGATTCGGCTAAATGTAAAGACTGAGCTAGTACCAAGATATCGTCCAAATAAGGAAACACCGCAATACTCTGTTGTCTGATTACAGAGAGTAGGGCACCGAGAACCTTCGAAAAGATCCTTGGAGCTGTAGCTAGGCCAAATGGAAGAGAAACAAATTGGTAATGCTTGTCTAGAAAAGAGAATCTCAGAAACCAATAGTGATCTGGATGAATCAGAATGTGAAGATATGCATCCTGTAAGTCTATTGTGGACATATAATGACCTTGCTGAACAAAAGGCAGAATAGTCTTTATAGTCACCATATTGAAAGTTGGCACTCTTACAAAACAATTCAAAAACTTCAGATCCAGAACTGGCCTGAATGAATTTTCTTTCTTTGGGACAATGAATAGACTTGAATAAAACCCCTGACCCTGTTCCTGAAACGGAACTGGTATGATTACCCCTGAAAGCTCTAGATCTAAAACACACTTCGGAAAAGCCTGAACCTTCACCGGATTTGCTGGAACGTGAGAGAGAAAAAATCTTCTCACAGGAGGTCTTACTCTGAATCCTATTCAATACCCTTGAGAGACAATACTCTGAATCCACTGATTTTGAACAGAATCTGCCCAAATATCTTGGAATAATTTCAATCTGCCCCCACCAGCTGAACTGGATTGAGGGCTGCACCCTCCATGCAGTCTTGGGGGCTGGCTTTAGTTTCTTAAAAGGCTTGGATTTATTCCAACTGAAAGAAGGTTTCCAATTGGAACTAGAGTCTTTATGGGAAGAATTGGTTTTCTGTTCTTTATTCTGTCGAAAATAAGGAAAATGATTAGAAGCTTTAGATTTACCCTTAGATCTGTCATGAATTGGATCTGCTCATTGCCGTGTCGCCGCGGCTCACAGATCCCCTCTGTATCACGTCACGTTGCCTAGCAACGTGACGCGGTATCTGGCTCTCCTCCTGACGTCAGAGTCTCCCTGCCTTCAAATCTCGGCGGGAGATCTGAATTGGCGCCCGTTTGTTTTCTCTGTTCATTCTCCCGGACCAGACCTGTGTGAGTAATTCTTTTTGTCTCCCTTGCCTGAATCCTTGCCTGAATACTCTCTGCCAGTTTGCCTAACCTGCTAATAAGGATTTTATGTTTGTTTACTAACCTGCATACAAGGACATTTGCTTTATCTAACCTGCTTAAAGGGACATTTGCTTTATCCAAACCTGCTAAAAGGAATCTTTGTTTATTTACTAACCTGCTTAAAGGGACATTTGCTTTATCCAAACCTGCTAAAAGGAATCTTTGTTTATTTACTAACCTGCTTAAAGGGACATTTACTTTATCCAAACCTGCAAAAAGGAACCTCAGTTTGTTTACTAAACCTGCTTAAAGGGACATTTGCTTTATCCAAACCTGCTAAAAGGAATCTTTGTTTATTTACTAACCTGCTTAAAGGGACATTTACTTTATCCAAACCTGCTAAAAGGAATCTCAGTTTGTTTACTAAACCTGCTTAAAGGGACACTTGCTTATTCAAACCTGCTAAAAGGAATCCTTGTTTATTTACTAACCTGCTTAAAGGGACATTTGCTTTATTACTTGCTAAAGGAATTTCACTTAGTTTATTTATCTTCTTAAAAGGACATTTGCTTTCTTCAATCCTGAGTGGGTCACGTCCAGGATATTTCTCAGTGTGCTAGCGTGTGTTTTTTACTTTTCACGCTAGCAGTTGGGTTGAATCCTGAGCTGGTCCTTTACGGCTGACATTACAAACGGGCCATAAAAATGGACCCCACTGAATTATCCATGGCCGTGACCCACCAGGGACAGTTATTGGGATCTCATGCTACCCACTTACAATCCTTGGACGCAAAGTTGGATCAGATAACTATTTTACTTCAGAATATGGCTGCTCCTATACCTCCTAATCCTATTCCTTTGGATCCCTCTCCCCCTACGAATCCTACCAATCAGACACAAGCTCAGCTCAGTCCCAGGATACCTCTTCCGGACAAATATGATGGGAATCCTGAGGATTGTAGGGGTTTTTTGAATCAGTGTCGCCTTCATTTTCGGAATAGTCCAGTTCTCTTTGCAACTCCCTCCTCTAGAATCACTTTCCTTATATCCTTAATGAAAGGTAGAGCCTTAGCCTGGGTATCACCTTTGCTTGAAAAGAATGATCCAATACTCCAGGATGTGGATACATTTCTCTCTGTCTTTTCAAATGTCTTCGATAAGCCAGGGAGGTCTGCCGCGGCTGAAGCTTCTCTTCTAGACTTACGACAAGGTGGTCAACCTGTATCTCAATATGCCATTGAATTTCGCACTCTAGCTTCTGAGACTACCTGGAATCAGGGAGCTCTTAGAGCAGCTTTTCGCAAAGGACTCTCTGAACGTCTCAAAGATGAGTTGGTCTATCGTGAAATCCCAGAATCTCTAGAGGCTCTGATAAATCTTTGTATTTGTCTCGATTCCAGATACCGCGAACGCCAACAAGAAAGAGAGAGAAATCAGAAAGCTTCTAATCGTCCTTTTCGTCTGGTACCTCGTATCTCTAACCCTTTAACTCCCGCTTCTCCACCTTCCGATCAGACTGAACCAATGGAAATTGGCACCATTAGATTAACTGAAACTGAACGTCTGAGGAGACGATCTCTTGGACTGTGTTTATACTGTGGCCTTAAAGGACATTTATTAAAAGATTGTCCTACCAGACCGGTAAAAGCCAGGGCTTAACTTCTGTCCAGGGAACTAAGTTAAGCCAAATAGGATCTCATTCCCTCAATAATAAACTTTTTGTTCCGGTTACTCTTCAAATTGGAGGAGACAGGATTCATACTCAAGCTCTTATTGACTCTGGTGCTGGAGGAGTCTTCATCGATTCCACATTTGTAATTACTCACTCTATTCCATTAAGCAAAAAGGAATATTCTATTCCAGTCTCCACTGTTAGTGGAGATCCTTTGGGTCCCGGACTTATCCAGTTTGCTACTAGACCCATTCTCTTTTCTGTTGGAATTCTTCATTCAGAGACAATATGTTTTGATGTAATCTCGACTCCTCAATTTCCCATAATATTGGGTCTTCCCTGGCTCCAGTTACATAATCCTGTATTCTCCTGGACTCAAGGCGAACTCATTTCCTGGGGATATACTTGTCAAAATAGGTGTCTTCAGATTCCCACGAAAGTGCCTCTCACCATTGCTCTCACTATTGACACCTCTGGGTCGTTACCCACACCTTATCAAGATTACGTTGATGTTTTTTCCAAGAAAGAAGCAGAACGTCTTCCCCCACATCGTACTTTTGATTGCCCCATTGATCTACTTCCTGGGGCAACCTACCCTCGTGGCAAGACGTATCCGCTCTCAAGGCCAGAGAATGTTGCCTTAGAGGAATATATCCAAGATAGTTTGGCTAGAGGTTTTATTCGACCTTCCTCTTCTCCTCTTGGGGCTGGTTTCTTTTTTGTGGGAAAGAAGGATGGAGGACTGCGACCTTGTATTGATTATCGGGGTTTGAATCAAATCACAGTCAAGAATAGTTACCCTCTGCCTCTTATTCCTGAACTGTTCACTTATCTTCAAGGAGCTACAATATTTACCAAACTAGACCTTCGTGGTGCTTATAACCTTATTCGCATGCGCAAAGGAGACGAATGGAAGACAGCCTTTAACACTCGATTTGGGCATTATGAATATCTGGTTATGCCTTTTGGGCTGTGTAATGCCCCTGCTGTTTTTCAACACTTCGTCAATGAGATCTTTCGGGATTTTTTGAACTCCTTCGTCATTATCTACCTTGACGATATTTTAATTTTTTCTCACAATTATCAAGATCATGTACACCATGTCAGGAAGGTTTTGCAACGGTTACGAGACAATCATCTATTCGCCAAATTGGAGAAATGTTCATTTCATCAAAAATCCATACCCTTCTTGGGTTATGTAATATCTGAATCTGGATTTGAAATGGATCCGAATAAACTTTCTTCCATTTTGGATTGGCCTAGACCTGATTCTCTTAAGGCTCTACAACGGTTTCTTGGCTTCGCCAATTATTACAGGAAATTTATCAAAGGATTTGCTACTATTACTTCTCCTCTCACGTCACTCACTAGAAAGGGGCAAGATTGTAAAGAGTGGTCCCCAGAGGCTATTAAGGCCTTTGAGTCTCTCATAAAGGCCTTTTCTTCTGCACCCATACTCCGTCACCCAAATCCGGATTTTCAATTTATCCTAGAAGTGGATGCTTCTTCTGTTGCTGCTGGGGCTGTTCTTTCCCAACGAATACCTGACACGGGTAAGATTCATCCTGTAGGTTTCTTTTCCAAGAAATTTACTTCTTCTGAATTAAATTATGACGTTGGCAATAAGGAATTATTAGCCATCAAGATGGCTCTGGACGAATGGAGGCATTGGTTGGAGGGTACTACCTTTCCATTTTCCATACTCACGGATCATAAAAATCTTCTTTATCTCCAAACTGCCAAACGATTGAATTCCAGACAAGCTCGTTGGTCTTTATTCTTTTCACGTTTTAATTACAATCTTTCCTATATACCTGGTTCTAAGAATATAAAAGCGGATGCCTTATCCAGGCAGTTTCAATCTACCTCTACTCCAGAATCTGGTACCATACTTCATCCACAAGAAGTCATAGCTCAATTATCAACCTCTTGTTTACAGGAGTTACAGTCTGCTCAAAAGGATCTTCCTTCTTCCTTTAAATCTCCTGACGGTTTATTATTTGTTCCTGAACGTCTCCGTCCTAAGATTCTCCATTGGGCTCATGATAGTCCTCTCTCTGGACATCCTGGCGTCAGTAACATGACTCGGAATCTTAAACAGTATGTCTGGTGGCCTACTCTCTCTCAAGATGTTAAAGATTATGTCTCAGTTTGCACTCAATGTGCTACAAATAAAGCTCCTCGTCAACTCCCTTCTGGTTTACTTCAACCTTTACCCATTCCTCACCAGCCTTGGACCCATCTATCTATGGATTTTATTACAGACCTTCCTCTTTCTGCCGGAAACAACACTATTTTAGTGGTGGTTGACAGGTTTACGAAGTCTGCCCATTTCATTCCTTTGCCTGGTCTTCCATCTGCCAAGGGACTTTCTGAGCTTTTCCTTTTGCATATCGTGAGATTACATGGTTTTCCTTTGGACATCGTCTCCGATAGAGGGGTACAATTTGTTTCTCGGTTCTGGAAATGGCTCTGCAAACATTTTGGCACTACAATCTCTTTATCAACCTCTCATCATCCACAGTCTAATGGTCAAACCGAGAGAGTAAACCAATGTCTGGAGACTTACCTTAGACATTATGTGGACCATCATCATTCTAATTGGACTCGTTATCTTCCTTTAGCGGAGTTGGCCCATAATGCTCGTTACAATTCATCTCTTCAGTCTTCTCCCTTTTTTGCAGCTTATGGATTTCAACCCAGAACATTTCCTCTGTATACTTCCTCTTCTGAAAATCCTGCTTCTGATCAAACTGCTCGGAGATTAACTCGACATTGGCGTAAAATACGTGATCTTCTTTCCAAAGCTTCTAAAAGATACAAGTTTTTTGCTGATCGCAGACGGAAGAAGGCTCCTAATTTTCGTCCTGGAGACAAGGTGTGGATTTCTACTCGTCACCTTCATCTCAAACAACCTTCTATCAAATTGGGGCCTCGATATGTGGGTCCTTTCCGAATACTGGGTCAAGTTTGTTCTACTGCATATCGAGTTGCTCTTCCCAAGACTCTCAAAGCTCACCCTGTGTTCCATGTTTCTCTCCTGAAACCGGTGAAATCTAATAGATTTTCTAAATCTCTGCCCAAACCTCCGCCTCTCTTGGTACAGGGACAGCCTGAGTTTGAGATTGCTCACATTCTGGATTCCAAACTTCGTGGCAAGAAACTATACTATCTCATCCATTGGAAGGGTTATCCGGTCACGGAACGGACTTGGGAACCAGCCCGGCATGTTCACGCCCCTGCTTTGATTAAAGCCTTTCACAAAGCTTATCCTGCTAGGCCTGGTCCTGTCCCCCGGAGGGGTCCTTGAGAGGGGGGTGCTGTCATGAATTGGATCTGCTCATTGCCGTGTCGCCGCGGCTCACAGATCCCCTCTGTATCACGTCACGTTGCCTAGCAACGTGACGCGGTATCTGGCTCTCCTCCTGACGTCAGAGTCTCCCTGCCTTCAAATCTCGGCGGGAGATCTGAATTGGCGCCCGTTTGTTTTCTCTGTTCATTCTCCCGGACCGGACCTGTGTGAGTAATTCTTTTTGTCTCCCTTGCCTGAATCCTTGCCTGAATACTCTCTGCCAGTTTGCCTAACCTGCTAATAAGGATTTTATGTTTGTTTACTAACCTGCATACAAGGACATTTGCTTTATCTAACCTGCTTAAAGGGACATTTGCTTTATCCAAACCTGCTAAAAGGAATCTTTGTTTATTTACTAACCTGCTTAAAGGGACATTTGCTTTATCCAAACCTGCTAAAAGGAATCTTTGTTTATTTACTAACCTGCTTAAAGGGACATTTACTTTATCCAAACCTGCAAAAAGGAACCTCAGTTTGTTTACTAAACCTGCTTAAAGGGACATTTGCTTTATCCAAACCTGCTAAAAGGAATCTTTGTTTATTTACTAACCTGCTTAAAGGGACATTTACTTTATCCAAACCTGCTAAAAGGAATCTCAGTTTGTTTACTAAACCTGCTTAAAGGGACACTTGCTTATTCAAACCTGCTAAAAGGAATCCTTGTTTATTTACTAACCTGCTTAAAGGGACATTTGCTTTATTACTTGCTAAAGGAATTTCACTTAGTTTATTTATCTTCTTAAAAGGACATTTGCTTTCTTCAATCCTGAGTGGGTCACGTCCAGGATATTTCTCAGTGTGCTAGCGTGTGTTTTTTACTTTTCACGCTAGCAGTTGGGTTGAATCCTGAGCTGGTCCTTTACGGCTGACAAGATCTTTTATCCTGAGGCAAAAAAAACTCCCTTCCCCCCAGTGATAGTTGAAATAATTGAATCCAACTGAGAACCAAATAAATTGTTACCTTGGAAAGAAAGAGATCCTAGTAATCTAGACTTAGATACCATGTCAGCATTCAAGATTTGAGCCATAAAGCTCTTCTAGCTAAAATAGCTAAAGACATAAATTTAACATCAATTTTGATGATATCAAAAATGGCATCACAGATAAAATGATTAGCATGTTGAAGCAAATGAACAATGCTAGTTTAGGATCTGTTTCCCGTTGTGCTAGGCTATCCAACCAAAAGGTTGATGCAGCAGCAACATCAGCCATAGAAATGGCAGGCCTGAGAAGATATCAAGAAAATAACATAATTTATGTAAGAACTTACCTGATAAATTCATTTCTTTCATATTAGCAAGAGTCCATGAGCTAGTGACGTATGGGATATACATTCCTACCAGGAGGGGCAAAGTTTCCCAAACCTCAAAAAGCCTACAAATACACCACTCACCACACCCACAAATCAGTTTAATGAATAGCCAAGAAGTGGGGTGATAAGAAAAAGTGTGAAAGCATCAAAAATAAGGAATTGGAATAGTTGTGCTTTATACAAAAAAAATCATAATCACCATAAAAAAGGGTGGGTCTCATGGACTCTTGCTAATATGAAAGAAATGAATTTATCAGGTAAGTTCTTACATAAATTATGTTTTCTTTCATGTAATTAGCAAGAGTCCATGAGCTAGTGATGTATGGGATAATAAATACCCAAGATGTGGAACTTCCACGCAAGAGTCACTAGAGAGGGAGGGATAAAATAAAGACAGCCAATTCCGCTGAAAAATAATCCACACCCCAAAACAAAGTTTAAATCTTATAATGAAAAAACTGAAATTATAAGCAGAAGAATCAAACTGAAACAGCTGCCTGAAGTACTTTTCTACCAAAAACTGCTTCAGAAGAAGAAAACACATCAAAATGGTAGAATTTAGTAAAAGTATGCAAAGAAGACCAAGTTGCTGCTTTGCAAATCTGATCAACCGAAGCTTCATTCCTAAACGCCCAGGAAGTAGAAACTGACCTAATAGAATGAGCTGTAATCCTTTGAGGCGGAGTTCTACCTGACTCAACATAAGCATGATGAATCAAAGACTTTAACCAAGACGCCAAACAAATGGCAGAGGCCTTCTGACCTTTCCTAGAACCAGAAAAGATAACAAATAGACTAGAAGTCTTTCGGAAATCTTTAGTAGCTTCAACATAATATTTCAAAGCTCTTATTACATCCAAAGAATGTAACGATCTTTCCTTAGAATTCTTAGGATTAGGACACAATGAAGGAACCACAATTTCTCTACTAATGTTGTTAGAATTCACAACCTTAGGTAAAAATTTAAATGAAGTCCACAACACTGCCTTATCCTGATGAAAAATCAGAAAAGGAGATTCACAAGAAAGAGCAGATAACTCAGAAACTCTTCTAGCAGAAGAGATGGCCAAAAGAAACAAAACTTTCCAAGAAAGTAATTTAATATCCAGAGAATGCATAGGTTCAAAAGGAGGAGCTTGTAGAGCTCCCAGAACCAAATTCAAACTCCAAGGAGGAGAAATTGACTTAATGACAGGTTTGATACGAACCAAAGCCTGTACAAAACAATGAATATCAGGAAGATTAGCAATCTTTCTGTGAAACAGCACAGAAAGAGCAGAAATTTGTCCTTTCAAGGAACTTGCAGACAAACCTTTATCCAGACCATCCTGAAGAAACTGTAAAATTCTAGGAATTCTAAAAGAATGCCAGGAAAATTGATGAGAAGAACACCAAGAAATGTAAGTCTTCCAGACTCGATAATATATCTTTCTAGACACAACATAATATTTCAAAGCTCTTATTACATCCAAAGAATGTAACGATCTTTCCTTAGAATTCTTAGGATTAGGACACAATGAAGGAACCACAATTTTCTTTTTTTATGTTACGAGCCTGTAACATAGCATTAATTACGGAGTCAGAGAAACCTCTATGACTAAGAATCAAGCGTTCAATCTCCATACCTTCAAATTTAATGATTTGAGATCCTGATGGAAAAATGGGTCTTGAGATAGCAGGTCTGGTCTTAATGGAAGAGTCCAAGGTTGGCAAGAAGCCATCTGAACAAGATCCGCATACCAAAACCTGTGAGGCCATGCTGGAGCCACCAGCAGTACAAACGAACGCTCTTTTAGAATCTTGGAAATCACTCTTGGAAGAAGAACTAGAGGCGGAAAGATATAGGCAGGATGATACTTCCAAGGAAGCGACAATGCATCCACTGCCTCCGCCTGAGGATCCCTGGATCTGGACAGATACCTGGGAAGTTTCTTGTTTAGATGAGAAGCCATCAGATCTATTTCTGGAAGACCCCATATTTGAACAATCTGAAGAAATACCTCTGGGTGAAGAGACCATTCGCCCGGATGTAACGTCTGGCGACTGAGATAATCCGCTTCCCAATTGTCTATACCTGGGATGTGAACCGCAGAAATTAGACAGGAGCTGGATTCTGCCCATACAAGTATTCGAGATACTTCTTTCATAGCCAGAGGACTGTGAGTCCCCCCTTGATGATTGACATATGCCACGGTTGTGACATTGTCCGTCTGAAAACAAATGAACGATTCTCTCTTCAGAAGAGGCCACGACTGAAGAGCTCTGAAAATCGCACGGAGTTCCAAAATGTTGATTGGTAATCTCGCCTCCTGAGATTCCCAGATCCCCTGCGCTGTCAGAGACCCCCATACAGCTCCCCAACCTGTCAGACTCGCATCTGTTGAGATCACAGTCCAGGTTGGAAGAACAAAAGAAGCTCCTTGAACTAAACGATGGTGATCTGTCCACCACGTCAGAGAGTGTCGTACAATCGGATTTAAAGATATTAACTGTGATATCTTTGTATAATCCCTGCACCACTGGTTCAGCATACAGAGCTGAAGAGGTCGCATGTGAAAAGCAAAGGGGATCGCGTTCAATGCAGCAGTCATAAGACCTAGAATTTCCATGCATAAGGCTACCGAAGGGAATGATTGAAACTGAAGGTTTCGACAAGCTGAAATCAATTTCAGACGTCTCTTGTCCGTCAGAGACAAAGTCATGGACACTGAATATATTTGGAAACCTAAAAAGGTTACCCTTGTCTGAGGAATCAATGAACTTTTTGGTAAATTGATCCTCCAACCATGTTCTTGAAGAAACGACACAAGTCGATTCGTATGAGATTCTGCTAAATGTGAAGACTGAGCAAGTACCAAGATATCGTCCAAATAAGGAAATACCACAATACCCTGTTCTCTGATTACAGATAGAAGGGCACTGAGAACCTTTGAAAAAATCCTTGGAGCCGTTGCTAGGCCGAACGGTAGAGCCATAAATTGGTAATGCTTGTCTAGAAAAGAGAATCTCAGACACTGAAAGTCATCCTGCAAATCTATTGTGGACATATAATGCCCTTGCTGAACAAAAGGCAGAATAGTCCTTATAGTTACCATTTTGAATGTTGGTATCCTTACATAACGATTCAATATTTTTAAATCCAGAACTGGTCTGAAGGAATTCTCCTTCTTTGGTACAATGAATAGATTTGAGTAAAACCCCAGACCCTGTTCCAGAACTGGAACTGGCACAATTACTACAGCCAACTCTAGATCTTTAACACATTTCAGAAACGCCTGAGCCTTCACTGGATTTATTGGAATGCGAGAAAGAAAAAATCTTCTTGCAGGTGGCCTTACCTTGAAACCTATTCTGTACCCTTGTGAAACAATGTTCTGAATCCAAAGACTGTGAATCGAATTGATCCAAATTTCTTTGTAAAATCGTAATCTACCCTCTACCAGCTGCGCTGGAATGAGGGCCGCACCTTCATGTGGACTTGGGAGCTGGCTTTGGCTTTCTAAAAGGCTTGGATTTATTCCAGACTGGAGACGGTTTCCAAACAGAAACCGTTCCTTTAGGGGAAGGATCAGGCTTCTGTTCCTTATTCTGACGAAAGGAACGAAAACGATTAGCAGCCCTATATTTACCTTTAGATTTTTTATCCTGAGGTAAAAAAGTTCCTTTCCCCCCAGTAACAGTTGAAATAATAGAATCCAACTGGGAACCAAACTATTTATTACCTTGGAAAGAAAGGGAAAGCAAAGTTGACTTAGAAGACATATCAGCATTCCAAGTTTTAAGCCATAAAGCTCTTCTAGCTAGAATAGCTAAAGACATATACCTGACATCAACTCTAATGATATCAAAGATGGCATCACAAATAAAGTTATTAGCATGTTGAAGAAGTTTAACAATGCTATGAGAATTATGATCTGACACTTGTTGCGCCAAAGCCTCCAACCAAAAAGTGGAAGCTGCAGCAACATCAGCCAAAGAAATAGCAGGCCTAAGAAGATTACCTGAACATAAATAAGCTTTCCTTAGAAAGGAATCAATCTTCTTATCTAAAGGATCCTTAAAGGAAGTACTATCTGCTTTAGGAATAGTAGTGCGCTTAGCAAGAGTAGAGATAGCCCCATCAACTTTAGGGATTTTGTCCCAAAACTCTAATCTGTCAGATGGCACAGGATACAATTTCTTAAATCTTTTAGAAGGAGTAAAAGAATTACCCAGATTATTCCATTCCCTAGAAATTACTTCAGAAATAGCATCAGGGACAGGAAAAACTTCCGGAATAACTATAGGAGGTTTAAAAAACGAATTTAAATGCTTATTAGATTTAGTATCAAGAGGACTAGAATCCTCTATTTCTAATGTGATTAAAACTTCTTTAAGTAAAGAACGAATAAATTCCATTTTAAATAAATATGAAGATTTATCAGTGTCAATATCTGAGACAGAATCCTCTGAACCAGAAAAATCCTCATCAGAAACAGACAAATCAGAATGATGATGTTCATTTAAAAATTCATCTGAGAAATGAGAAGTTTTAAAAGACCTTTTACACTTACTGGAAGGAGGAATAACAGACATAGCCTTCCTAATAGATTTAGAAACAAAATCTCTTATATTAACAGGAACATCCTGAGTATTAGATGTTGATGGAACAGCAACAGGTAATGGAATATTACTAATGGAAATTTTATCTGCATTAGCAAGTTTATCATGACATTTATCACAAACTACAGCCGGAGGAACAGTTACCACAAGTTTAGAACAAATGCACTTAACTTTGGTAGAACCAGCATCAGGCAGCATTTTTCCAGAAGTAGCTTCTGATCCAGGGTCAATCTGAGACATCTTGCAATATGTAAGAGAAAAAAACAACATATAAAGCAAAATCTATCAAATTCCTTAAATGACAGTTTCAGGAATGGGAAAAAATGCCAATGAACAAGCCTCTAGTAACCAGAAGCAAAAGAAAAATGAGACTTAAATAATGGGGAAAAAAAAGGTGGAGACAATAATGACGCCCACATTTTTTAGCGCCAAAAAAGACGCCCACATTATTGGTGCCTAAATGCTTTTGGCACCAAGAATGACGCCACATCCGGGGACGCCGACATTTTTGGCGCAAAACGTCAAAAGAATTACGCAATCACGAACAACTTCCGGCGACAAGTATGACACCGGAAATGACAAAGAAATTTTTTGCGCCAAAAAAGTCCGCGCCAAGAATGACGCAATAAAATGAAGCATTTTCAGCCCCCGCGAGCCTAACAGCCCACAGAGAAAAAAAGTCAATTTAAAGGTAAGAAAAAATTGATAATTCATATGCATTATCCCAAATAATGAAACTGACTGTCTGAAATAAGGAATATTGATCATCCTGAATCAAGGCAAATAAATGTTTAAACATATATATTTAGAACTTTTACATAAAAGTGCCCAACCATAGCTTAGAGTGTCACAAAAAATAAGACTTACTTACCCCAGGACACCCATCTACATGTAGTAGAAAGCCAAACCAGTACTGAAACGAGAATCAGTAGAGGTAATGGTATATAAGAGTATATCGTCGATCTGAAAAGGGAGGTAAGAGATGAATCTCTACGACCAATAACAGAGAACCTATGAAATAGATCTCGTAGAAGGAGACCGGGCTCCAGCCTGTTGCGAAGCGCATATCAACGTAGAATCTAGCACAAACTTACTTCACCACCTCCATGGGAGGCAAAGTTTGTAAAAACTGATTTGTGGGTGTGGTGAGGGGTGTATTTGTAGGCTTTTTGAGGTTTGGGAAGCTTTGCCCCTTCTGGTAGGAATGTATATCCCATACGTCACTAGCTCATGGACTCTTGCTAATTACATGAAAGAAAAATAAGCTTTCCTTAGATAAGATTCATGTTTCCTATTTAAAGGATCTTTAAAAGAAGTACTGTCTTCCATAGGAATAGTAGTATGTTTGGCAAGAGTAGAAATAGCCCCATCAACTTTGGGGATTTTTTTCCCAAAACTCTAATCTAGCCGCTGGCAAAGGGTACAACCTTTTAAACCTAGAAGAAGGAATGAAAGAAGTACCAGGCTTAATCCATTCCTTAGCAATCACATCAGAAATAGCATCAGGAACTGGAAAAACCTCAGGAGTAACCACAGGAGGTTTATAAAAAGAATTTAAATGTTTACTAGTTTTGATATCAAGAGGACTAGACTCCTCAATATCAAAAGTAACCAACACTTCTTTTAACAAGGAACAAATATACTCAATCTTGAAAAGATAAGTAGATTTGTCAGTGTCAATGTCTGAGGAAGGATCTTCTGAATCAGAGAGGAGGATATTTCAGTATGTTGTTGGTCATTAGAAATTACATAAATTTTAAGAGAAGTTTTAAAAGACCTTTTAAGTTTATTAGAAGAGGGAATAGCAGAAAAAGCCTTCAGTATCGTATTGGCAATATAAATTTTCATATCAACAGGGATATCATGTACATTAGACGTTAAAGGAACAACAGAAACTGTACTAGTACTGATGGAAACATTTTCTGTGTGCAAAAGCTTATCATGACAACTGTTACATACTACAGCTGGAGACATAATCTCAGCTAACTTACAACAGATATACTTTGGTAGAACTGTGATCAGGCAGCAGGGTTCCAACAGTTGCTTCTGAGACAGGATCAGATTGAGACATCTTGCAAAATGTAAAAGAAAAAACAACATTAGGAAAATTTCCTTATATGGCGGTTTCAGGAATAAAAAAAATTCAAACAGCATAACCCTCTGAGCATATAGAAGGCAAGAGGCATATAGGAAGTGGGGTGAAAAATAAACAACATTTTTTGGCACCAAAAATGACACACAACGCAAAAGGAAGTTAAGAAATCGTGCACGGAAACTGGGTGTAAACTAAGACGCCGGAAAATAGGAACTTGCGTCATCAAAGCCAAAAAATTCTCACGCCAAGAATGACGCAATAACAGCATTTTGCAACCTTGCAAGCCTAATGTTGCCCGCGAAATTAAAAGAAAAACCAGACAATTTGAAAAAAAAGGACTATACCCCAGGAAAAATAACTTCCTTAAACATGCTTCCCAAACTGAAACTGACAGTTTACAAAAGGAAATATACATAGACCTGAGTCATGGCAAATATAAGTAAAATACATATATTTAAAACTTTATATTAATACATAAAGCACCAAATTATAGCTGAGAGTGTCTTAAATAATAAAAATATACTTACCGAAAGACACCCATCAACATATAGTAGATAGCCAAACCAGTACTGAAACGAGAATCAGTAGAGGTAATGGTATATAAGAGTATATCGTCGATCTGAAAAGGGAGGTAGGAGAAGAAATCTCTACGACCGATAACAGAGAACCTATGAAATAGATCCCCTAGAGGAAGACCATTGTATTCAAATAGGCAATACTCACTTCACATCCCTCTGACAAACACTGTACTCTGAGAGGAATTGGGCTTCACAATGCTTAGAAGCGCTTATCATAGAAATCAAGCACAAACTTACTTCACCACCTCCATAGGGAGGCAAAGTTTATAAAAACTGAATTGTGGGTGTGGTGAGGGGTGTATTTATAGGCATTTTGAGGTTTGGGAAACTTTGCCCCTCCTGGTAGGATTGTATATCCCATAAGTCACTAGCTCATGGACTCTTGCCAATTAAATGAAAGAAATTATATATATATATATATATATATATATATATATATATATATATATATATATATATATATATATATATATATAATATTTCAAAGCTCTTACTACATCCAAAGAATGTAAAGATCTCTCCAGAGAATTCTTAGGATTAGGACACAATGAAGGGACAACAATTTCTCTACTAATGTTGTTAGAATTCACAACCTTAGGTAAAAATTTAAATGAAGTCCGCAACACCGCTTTATCCTGATGAAAAATCAGAAAAGGAGATTCACAAGAAAGAGCAGATAACTCCGAAACTCTTCTAGCAGAAGAGATGGCCAAAAGGAACAAAACTTTCCAAGAAAGTAATTTAATATCTAGAGAATGCATAGGTTCAAACGGAGGAGACTGTAAAGCCCTCAGAACCAAACTAAGACTCCAAGGAGGAGAGATTGACTTAATGACAGGCTTGATATGAACCAAAGCCTTTACAAAACAATGAATATCAGGAAGATTAGCAATCTTTCTGTTAAAAAGAACAAAAAACATAATTTATGTAAGAACTTACCTGATAAATTAATTTCTTTCATATTGGCAAGAGTCCATGAGCTAGTGACATATGGGATATACAATCCTACCAGGAGGGGCAAAGTTTCCCAAACCTCAAAATGCCTATAAATACACCCCTCACCACACCCACAATTCAGTTTAACGAATAGCCAAGCAGTGGGGTGATAAAGAAAGGAGTAGAAAACATCAACAAAGGAAATTTGGAAATAATTGTGCTTTATACAAAAAATCATAACCACCATAAAAAGGGTGGGCCTCATGGACTCTTGCCAATATGAAAGAAATGAATTTATCAGGTAAGTTCTTACATAAATTATGTTTTCTTTCATGTAATTGGCAAGAGTCCATGAGCTAGTGACATATGGGATATCAATACCCAAGATGTGGAGTCTTCCACTCAAGAGTCACTAAAGAGGGAGGGAATAAAATAAAAACAGCCATATACCGCTGAAAAAATTAATCCACAACCCAAAAAATAGTTTATTTCCATTTTTGAAAGAAAAAAACTTAAATCAGAAGCAGAAGAATCAAACTGAAACAGCTGTCTGAATGAAGAACTTTTCTACCAAAAACTGCTTCCGAAGAAGCAAATACATAAAAACGGTAGAATTTAGTAAATGTATGCAAAGACGACCAAGTCGCTGCTTTGCAAATCGGATCAACTGAAGCTTCATTCTTAAAAGCCCACGAAGTGGAGACTGATCTAGTAGAAAGAGTTATAATTCTCTGAGGCGGGGCATGACCCGACTCCAAATAAGCTTAATGAATCAAAAAGCTTTAACATAATATTTCAAAGCTCTCACCACATCCAAAGAATGTAAGGATCTTTCCAAAGGATTCCTAGGATTAGGACACAAGGAAGAGACAACAATTTATCTACTAATGTTGTTAGAATTCACAACCTGAGGTAAAAATTCAAATGGAGTCTGAAAAACCGCCTTATCCTGATGAAAAATCAGAAAGATTCACAAGAAAGAGCAGATAGGTCAGAAACTCTTCTAGCAGAAGAGATAGCCAAAAAGAACAACACTTTCCAAGAAAGTAGTTAAATGACCAAAGAATGCATAGGCTTAACTGGAGAAGCCTGTAAAGCCTTCAGAACCAAATTAAGACTCCAAGGAGGAGAAATTGATTTAATGACAGGCTTAATAGGAACTAAAGCCTGTACAAAACAGTGTATATAAGGAAGTATAGCAATCTTTCTGTGAAATAAAACAGAAAGAGAGGAGATTTGTCCTTTCAAGGAACTTGCAGACAAAACCTTATCCAAACCATCCTGAAGAAACTGAAAAATTCTAGGAATTCCAAAAGAATGCCAGGAGAATTTATGAGAAGAACAACATGAAAAGTAAGTCTTCCAAACTCTATAATAAATCTTCCTAGAGACTGATTTACAAGCTTGAAACATAGCATCAATCACTGAGTCAGAGAAACCTCTATGACTTAGTACTAAGCGTTCAATTTCCATACCTTCAAATTTAATGATTTGAGATCCTGATGGAAAAAAGGACCTGGAGATAGTAGGTCTGGCCGTAACGGAAGTGGCCAAGGCGGGCAACTTGACATCCGAACCAGTTCCACATACCAAAACCTGTGGGGCTATGCTGGCGCTACCAGCAACACAAATGATTGTTCCATGATGATTTTTGGAAATCACTCTTGGAAGGAGAACTAAAGGCGGGAAGATATAAGCAGGATGAAAACACCAAGAAAGTATCAGCGCATCCACTGCTTCCGCCTGAACATCCCTGGACCTGGATAGGTATGTGGGAAGTTTCTTGTTTAGATGAGACGCCATGAGATCTATCTCTGGAAGACCCCATATCTGAACATTCTGAGAAAAAACATCTGGATGGAGAGACCACTCCCCTGGATGTAAAGTCTGGCGGCTGAGATAATCCGCTTCCCAAATGTCTACACCTGGGATATGCACCGCAGAGATTAGACAGGAGCTGGATTCCGCCCAAACAAGTATTCGAGATACTTCTTCATAGCGTGGGGACTGTGAGTCCCACCCTGATGATTGACATATGCCACTGATGTGAAAATGTCTGTCTGAAAACAAATGAACGGTTCTCTCTTTAACAGAGGCCAAAACTGAAGAGCTCTGAGAATTGCACAGAGTTCTAAAATATTTATTGGAAATTTCACCTCTTGAAATTTCCAAACCCCTTGTGCTGTCAGAGATCCTTAAACAGCTCCCCAACCTGAAAGACTTGCATCTGTTGTGATCACAGTCTAGGTTGGACGAACAAAAGAAGCCCCTTGAACTAAACAATGGTAATCTATCCACCATGTCAGAGAGTGTCGCACATTGGGATTTAAGGATATTAATTGTGATATCTTTGTATAATCCCTGCACCATTGATTCAGCATACAAGGCTGAAGAGGTCTCATGTGAAAACGAGCAAAGGGGATCGCGTCCGATGCTGCAGTCATGAGACCTAAAACTTCCATGCACATAGCCACTGAAGGGTATGACTGAGACAGAAGGTGCCGGCAGGCTGCAACCAATTTTAAATGTCTATTGTCTGTTAGAGACAGAGTCATGGACACTGAATCTATCTGGAAGCCTAAAAAGGTGACCCTTGTCTGAGGAATCAAGAAACTTTTTGGTAAATTGATCCTCCAACTATGTTTCTGAAGAAACAACACTAGTTGAATCGTGTGAGATTTCTGCAGTACGTAAAGACTGAGCTAGTACCAAGATAACGTCCAAATAAGGAAACACCGCAATACCCTGTTCTCTGATTACAGAGAGTAGGACACCCAGAACCCTTGAAAATATTCTTGAAGCAGTTGCTAGGCCAAATGGAAGAGCAACAAATTGGTAATGCTTGTCTAGAAAAGAGAATCTCAGAAACTGATAATGTTCTGGATGAATCGGAATATGAAGGTATGCATCCTGCAAGTCTATTGTGGACATATAATGTCCTCGCTGAACAAAAAGCAGAATAGTTCTTATAATCACCAACTTGAAAGTTGGTACTCTTACATAACGATTCAAAATTTTCAGATCAAAAACTGGTCTGAATAAAATTTCCTTCTTTGGGACAATGAAATAGATTTGAATAAAACCCCAAACCTTGTTCCAGAAGAGGAACTGGCATGATTACCCCTGAAAACTCCAGGTCTGAAACATACTTCAGGAAAGCCTGAGCTTTTACTGGATCTACTGGGATACGTGGGAGAAAAAAATCTTCTCACAGGAGGTCTTACTCTGAATCCTATTCGATAGCCTAGAGAGACAATGCTCTGAAACCATTGATTTTGAACAGAATTTATCCAAATATCCATGAAAAACCTTAATCTGCCCCCTACCAGCTAAGCTGGAATGAGGACCGCACCTTCATACAGACTTAGGGGCTGACTTTGGTTTCCTAAAAGGCTTGGATTTATTCCAATTTGAGGAAGGCTTCCAATTGGAGGCAGATTCCTTGGGGGGAGGAATGAGTTTGTGTTCCTTATTCTGACGAAAGGAACGAAAACGGTTAGAAGCCTTAGATTTACCCTTAGGTTTTTTATCCTGAGGCAGAAAAAACTCCCTTTCCCCCAGTAACAGTTGAAATAATAGAATCCAACTGAGAACCAAATAAATTATTACCTTGAAAAGAAAGAGATAGTAATCTAGATTTAGATGTCATATCAGCATTCCAAGATTTAAGCCACAAAGCTCTTCTAGCTAATCTAGCTAAAGACATGGATCTAACATCACAAATAAAATGATTAGCATGTTGCAGTAAGCGAATAATGCTAGATATGTCAGAATCCAATTCATGTTGCGCTAAATTCTCCAACCAGAAAGTTGATGCCACCGCAACATCAGCCAAAGAAATTGCAGGTCTGAGAAGATGACCTGAATATAAATAGGCCTTCCTTAGATAAGATTCAAGCTTCTTATCTAAAGGATCCTTAAAGGAAGTACTATCTTCCATAGGAATAGTGGTACGTTTAGCAAGAGTAGAAATAGCCCCATCAACTTTGGGGATCTTTTCCCAAAACTCTATAGATTTTGCTGGCAAAGGATACCATTTTTAAACCTTGAAGAAGGAATAAAAAGAAGTACCTGTCTTATTCCATTCCTTAGAAATCATATCAGAAATAGCCTCAGGAATAGGAAAAAAAACCCTGGAGAAACCACAGGAGGTTTAAAAACAGCATTAAAACGTTTATTAGACTGAACGTCAAGAGGACTGGTTACCTCAATATCCAAAGTAATTAACACTTCATTTAATAAAGAACACATGTACTCAATTTTAAATAAATAAGTAGATTTGTCAGTGTCAATGTCTGAGGAGGATCTACTGAATAAGATAGATCCTCATCAGAAGAGGATAAATTATCATATTGTTGGTCATTTGAAATTTCATCAACTAAATGAGAAGTTTTAAAAAGACCTATTACATTTATTTGAAGGTGAAAATGCAGACAAAGCCTTCAGAATAGAATCAGAAATAAATTCTTTAAAATTTACAGGTATATTATGCACATTAGAAGTTGAAGGAACTGCAACTGGCAATGTACTATTACTGATGGACACATTATCTGCATGTAAAAGTTTATCAAAACAACTATTACAAATGACATACAGCGATATAATTTCTACAATTTTATAACTAATGACTTAGCTTTGGTAGAACCGATGTCAGGCAGTAATGTTCCAGCAGAAGCTTCTGAGGCAGGATCAAAGTAAGACATCTTGCAAAATGTAAGAGAAAAAACACATTATATAAAGCAAAATTATCTATTTCCTTATATGATAGTTTCAGGAATGGGAAAAAATGCAAATAGCATAGCCCTCTGATATTGAAAAAATCAAGAGGCAAACATCAATGGGGTATTGAAATAATGAAAAAGTTTGGCGCCAAGTATGACGCACAACATAAACTAAACTTTTTTTGGCGCCAAAAAAATAACCGGAAATGACACACTCGCGTCACTAATGACGCAACCGTGTGAAAGGTCTCGGCGTCACGTATGACGCCGGAAATGACGAACTCGCGTCATAGACGTACTCTTTCGTGCCAAAAAAATCTTTGCGCCAAAAATGACGCAATAAAGTTTAGCATTTGTCGCACCCGCGGGCCTAATACCGCCCGCAATTTGTAAGAAGTAGTCAATTGAAAAAAAGACTAAACCCCAGGTAAGAAATAAATTTCATTTAAAAGATGTTTATATTCCCCAAATATGAAACTGACAGTCTGCAGAAGGAAATACATGAACCTGACTCATGGCAAATATAAGTACAATACATATATTTAGAACTTTATATAAATGCATAAAGTGCCAAACCATAGCTGAGGTGTCTTAAGTAATAAAAAACATACTTACCAAAAGACACCCATCCACATATAGCAGATAGCCAAACCAGTACTGAAACAGTTATCAGTAGAGGTAATGGTAAATTGAGAGTATATCGTCGATCTGAAAAGGGAGGTAGGAGATGAATCTCTACGACCGATAACAGAGAATCCATGAAATAGACCCCCGTTAGGGAAATCATTGTATTCAATAAGTGATACTCCCTTCACGTCCTTCTGACATTCGCAGTACTCTGAGAGGAATTGGGCTTCAACAATGCTGAGAAGCGCATATCAACGTAGAAATCTTAGCACAAACTTACTTCACCACCTCCATAGGAGGCAAAGTTTGTAAAACTGAATTGTGGGTGTGGTGAGGGGTGTATTTATAGGCATTTTGAGGTTTGGGAAACTTTGCCCCTCCTGGTAGGATTGTATATCCATGTCACTAGCTCATGGACTCTTGCCAATTACATGAAAGAAAGAGCAGAGATTTGCCCTTTCAAAGAGCTTGCAGACAAACCCTTATCCAAACCATCCTGAAGAAACTGTAAAATTCTAGGAATTCTAAAACAATGCCAAGAGAATTTATGAGAAGAACACCAAGAAATGTAACTCTTCCAGACTCGGTAATAAATCCTCCTAGACACAGATTTACGAGCCTGTAACATAGTATTAATCACTGAGTCAGAGAAACCTCTATGACTAAGAATCAAGTGTTCAATCTCCATACCTTCAAATTTAATGATTTGAGATCCTGATGGAAAAATGGGCCTTGAGATAGAAGGTCTGGCCTTAACGGAAGTGTCCAAGGTTGGCAACTGGCCATCCGAACGAGATCCGCATACCAAAACCTGTGAGGCCATGCTGGAGCCACCAGCAGTACAAACGAACGCTCCATTAGAATTTTGGAAATCACTTTTGGAAGAAGAACTAGAGGCAGAAAGATATAAGCAGGTTGATAATTCCAAGGAAGCGACAAAGCGTCCACTGCTTCCGCCTGAGGATCCCTGGATCTGGACAGATACCTGGGAAGTTTCTTGTTTAGATGAGAGGCCATCAGATCTATTTCTGGAAGTCCCCAGATTTGAACAATCTGAAGAAATACCTCTGGGTGAAGAGACCATTCGCCCGGATGTAACATCTGGCGACTGAGATAATCCGCTTCCCAATTGTCTACACCTGGGATGTGAACCGCAGAAATTAGACAGGAGCTGGATTCCGCCCATACAAGTATCTGAGATACTTCTTTCATAGCCTGAGGACTGTGAGTCCCACCTTGATGATTGACATACGCCACGGTTGTGACATTGTCTGTCTGAAAACAAATAAACGATTCTCTCTTCAGAAGAGGCCAGAAATGAAGAGCTCTGAAAATTGCACGGAGTTCCAAAATATTGATTGGTAATCTCGCCTCCTGAGATTCCCAAACCCCCTGCGCTGTCAGAGATCCCCATACAGCTCCCCAACCTGAAAGACTCGCATCTGTTGAGATCACAATCCAGGTTGGACGAACAAAAGAGGCCCCTTGAATTAAATGATGGTGATTCAACCACCAAGTCAGAGAAGATCGAACATTGGGATTTAAGGATATTAAAGGGATATTCCAGCCAAAATTGGAAACCACGTGGGTGCATTTCTGTATTGAACAGAAGCAATTTTGTAATATACATGCATTAGCAAAAATGCTTCTAATAAAAGCTATAGGTGTTACAAAAGTGTATTTAAGTATGCACTGTGCACCAGCATTTTAAACACAACACTTGTTCAGAGAGCCTAAGGTGCTTGTACCATCTGGTAATTACTCAATTTGTTAATTGTTGACATGATACAGGCCCCACTGATTATCTGAGCAGCTGCATTATTTAAAATGTGGATGCAGTGAAAATATCTAACTATGCTTCACATGCACGTGCAGAGAAAAATGTTAACACTAAAACAGTGATAACTCTTAATAGAAGCATTTTTGCCAATACATGTGTATTGAAAATATGTTTCTATTCAAAGATGCAATAAATCTATGTGCATTTATATTTTGACTGGAATGTCCCTTTAATTGTGATATCTTTGTATAATCCCTGCACCACTGGTTCAGCATACAAAGCTGGAGAGGTCATGAGACCTAGAATTTCCATGCACAAAGCTACCGAAGGGAACAATTGAGACTGAAGGTTTTGACAAGCTGAAACCAATTTCAGACGTCTCTTTTCTGTTAGAGACAAAGTCATGGACACTGAATCTATTTGGAAACCCAAAAAGGTTACCTTTGTCTGCGGAATCAAGGAACTCTTTGGTAAATTGATCCTCCAACCATGTCTTTGAAGAAACAACACAAGTTGATTCGTATGAGATTCTGCAGAATGTAAAGACTGAGCAAGTACCAAGATATCGTCCAAATAAGGAGATACCGCAATACCCTGTTCTCTGATTACAGAGAGAAGGGCACCGAGAACCTTTGAAAAGATCCTTGGAGCTGTTGCTAGGCCAAAAGGAAGAGCAACAAACTGGTAATGTTTGTCTAGAAAAGAGAATCTCAGGAACTGATAGTGATCTGGATGAATTGGAATATGAAGATATACATCCTGTAAGTCTATTGTAGACATATAATGCCCTTGCTGAACAAAAGGCAGAATAGTCCTTATAGTCACCATTTTTAATGTTGGTGTCCTTACATAACGATTCAATATTTTTAGATCCAGAACTGGTCTGAAGGAATTCTCCTTCTTTGGTACAATGAATAGATTTGAGTAAAACCCCAGACCCTGTTCCAGAACTGGAACTGGCACAATTACCTCAGCCAACTCTAGGTCTGAAACACATTTCAGAAATGCCTGAGCCTTCATTGGATTTACTGGAATGCGTGAGAGAAAAATCTTCTCACAGACGGCCTTACCTTGAAACCTATTCTGTACCCTTGTGAAACAATGTTCTGAATCCAAAGACTGTGAATCGAATTGATCCAAACATATTTGAAAAATCATAAACTGCCCCCTACCAGCTGTGCTGGAATGAGGGCCGCACCTTCATGTGGATTTGGGAGCTGGTTTTGGCTTTCTAAAAGGCTTGGATTTATTCCAGACTGGAGAAGGTTTCCAAATGGAGACCGTTCCTTTAGGGGAAGGGTCAGGCTTCTGTTCCTTATTCTGACGAAAGGAGCGAAAACAATTAGCAGCCCTACCTTTAGATTTTTTGTCCTGAGGCAAAAAGGCTCCTTTCCCCCCAGTAACAGTTGAAATTATTGAATCCAACTGTGAACCAAATAATTTATTACCTTGGAAAGAAAGAGAAAGCAATGTCGATTTAGAAGTCATATCTGCATTCCAAGATTTAAGTAATAAAGCTCTTCTAGCTAAAATAGCTAAAGACATATACTTGACATCAATTCTAATGATATCAAAAATGGCATCACAAACAAAGTTATTAGCATGTTGAAGAAGTTTAACAATGCTATAAGCATTATGGTCTGACACTTGTTGCGCTAAAGCCTCCAACCAGAAAGTGGAAGCTGCTGCAACATCAGCCAAAGAAATAGCAGGTCTAAGAAGATTACCTGAACATAAATAAGCTCTCCTTAGAAAGGATTCAAGCTTCCTATCTAAAGGATCCTTAAAGGAAGTACTATCTGCCGTAGGAATAGTAGTAAGTTTAGCAAGAGTAGAGATAGCCCCATCAACTTTGGGGATTTTGTCCCAAAACTCTAATCTATCAGATGGCACAGGGTACAATTTCTTAAACCTTGGAGAAGGAGTAAATGAAGTACCCAGACTATTCCATTCCCTAGAAATTACTTCTGAAATAGCATCAGGAACTGGAAAAACTTCTGGAATAACTACATGAGGTTTAAAATTGAATTTAAATGCTTAGTAGATTTAGTATCAAGAGGACTAGACTCCACCATATCTAATGCAATCAATACTTCTTTAAGTAAAGAACGAATAAACTCCATCTTAAATAAATATGAAGATTTATCAGTGTCAATATCTGAGGCAGAATCTTCTGAACCAGGATAGATCCTCATCAGAAACAGATAAGTCAGAATGATGGCGGTCACTTAAAAATTCATCTGAAATATGAGAAGTTTTAAAAGACCTTTTAAGTTTACTGGAAGGAGGAATAACAGACAGAGACTTCCTAATAGAATTAGAAACAAATTCTTTTACATTAACAGGGACATCCTGAACATTAGATGTTGAAGGAAAACAACAGGTAAAGGATTATTACTAATGGAGACATTATCTGCGTTAGAAAGTTTATCATGACAACTAACACAAACTACAGCCGGAGAAACAGTTACCAAAAGTTTACAACAAATGCACTTAGCTTTGGTAGAACAAACATCAGGCAGCGTCTTTCCAGATTTAGATTCTGATCCAGGGGCAGGTTGTGACATCTTGCAATATGTAATAGAAAAAAACAACATATAAAGCAAAATTATCAAATTCCTTAAATGACAGTTTCAGGAATGGGAAAAAATGCAAAATAAACAAGCCTTTAGCAACCAGAAGCAACAAAAAAGTGAGACTTAAATAATGTGAAAAAAAGTGGAAACAAGTATGACGCCCACATTTTTTGGCGCCAAGTATGACGCCCACATTTTTGGCGCCAAGTACAACGCCCACATTTTTTGGCGCCAAGTATGACGCCACATCCTCTGGCCCCAAAAACAACGCCCAAATTTTTTGGCGCAAAAAAAACATAATTTATGTAAGAACTTACCTGATAAATTAATTTCTTTCATATTAGCAAGAGTCCATGAGCTAGTGACGTATGGGATATACATTCCTACCAGGAGGGGCAAAGTTTCCCAAACCTCAAAATGCCTATAAATACACCCCTCACCACACCCACAAATCAGTTTAACGAATAGCCAAGAAGTGGGGTGATAAGAAAAAAGTGCGAAAGCATAAAAAACAAGGAATTGGAATAATTGTGCTTTATACAAAAAAATCATAACCACCACAAAAAAATCATAACCCCCACAAAAAAGGGTGGGCCTCATGGACTCTTGCTAATATGAAAGAAATGAATTTATCAGGTAAGTTCTTACATAAATTATGTTTTCTTTCATGTAATTAGCAAGAGTCCATGAGCTAGTGACGTATGGGATAATGACTACCCAAGATGTGGATCTTCCACGCAAGAGTCACTAGAGAAGGAGGGATAAAATAAAGACAGCCAATTCCGCTGAAAAATAATCCACACCCAAAATAAAGTTTAAATCTTATAATGAAGAAAACTGAAATTATAAGCAGAAGAATCAAACTGAAACAGCTGCCTGAAGTATTTTTCTACCAAAAACTGCTTCAGAAGAAGAATACACATCAAAATGGTAGAATTTAGTAAAAGTATGCAAAGAAGACCAAGTTGCTGCTTTGCAAATCTGATCAATCGAAGCTTCATTCCTAAACGCCCAGGAAGTAGAAACTGACCTAGTAGAATGAGCTGTAATCCTTTGAGGCGGAGATTTACCCGACTCGACATAAGCATGATGAATTAAAGATTTCAACCAAGATGCCAAAGAAATGGCAGAGGCCTTCTGACCTTTCCTAGAACAGGAAAAGATAACAAATAGACTAGAAGTCTTTCGGAAATTCTTAGTAGCTTCAACATAATATTTCAAAGCTCTAACTACATCCAAAGAATGCAATGATCTCTCCTTAGAATTCTTAGGATTAGGACATAATGAAGGAACCACAATTTCTCTACTAATGTTGTTAGAATTCACAACCTTAGGTAAAAATTTAAAAGAAGTTCGCAACACCGCCTTATCCTGATGGAAAATCAGAAAAGGAGATTCACAAGAAAGAGCAGATAATTCAGAAACTCTTCTAGCAGAAGAGATGGCCAAAAGAAAACAAAACTTTCCAAGAAAGTAATTTAATGTCCAGTGAATGCATAGGTTCAAACGGAAGAGCTTGAAGAGCCCCCAGAACCAAATTCAAACTCCAAGGAGGAGAAATTGACTTAATAACAGGTTTTATATGAACCAAAGCTTGTACAAAACAATGAATATCAGGAAGAATAGCAATCCTTCTGTGAAAAAGAACAGAAAGAGCAGAGATTTTTCCTTTCAAGGAACTTGCAGACAAACCTTTATCCAAACCATCCTGAAGAAACTGAAAAATTCTCGGAATTCTAAAAGAATGCCAGGAAAAATGATGAGAAAGACACCAAGAAATGTAAGTCTTCCAGACTCGATAATATATCTTCCTAGATACAGATCTACGAGCCTGTAACATAGTATTAATCACAGAGTCAGAGAAACCTCTTTGACTAAGAATCAAGCGTTCAATCTCCATACCTTTAAATTTAAGGATTTGAGATCCTGATGGTAAAAAAGGACCTTGTGAAAGAAGGTCTGGTCTTAACGGAAGAGTCCACGGTTGGCAAGAAGCCATGCGGACAAGATCCGTATACCAAAACCTGTGAGACCATGCTGGAGCCACCAGCAGAAAAAACGAGCATTCCTTCAGAATCTTGGAGATTACTCTTGGAAGAAGAACTAGAGGCGGAAAGATATAGGCAGGATGATACTTCCAAGGAAGTGACAATGCATCCACTGCTTCCGCCTGAGGATCCCTGGATCTGTACAGATACCTGGGAAGTTTCTTGTTTAGATGAGAAGCCATCAGATCTATTTCTGGAAGTCCCCACATTTGAACAATCTGAAGAAACACCTCTGGGTGAAGAGACCACTCGCCCGGATGTAACGTTTGGCGACTGAGATAATCCGCTTTCCAATTGTCAATACCTGGGATATGAACCGCAGAGATTAGACAGTAGCTGGATTCCGCCCATACCAGTATTCGAGATACTTCTTTCATAGCCAGAGGACTGTGAGTCCCTCCTTGATGATTGATATATGCCACAGTTGTGACATTGTCTGTCTGAAAACAAATGAAAGATTCTCTCTTTAGAAGAGGCCATGACTGAAGAGCTTCTGAAAATTGCACGGAGTTCCAAAATATTGATTGGTAATCTCACCTCCTGAGATTTCTCAAACCCCTTGTGCTGTCAGAAACCCCCCATACAGCTCCCCAACCTGTCAGACTTGCATCTGTTGAGATCACAGTCCAGGTTGGAAGAAAAAAAGAAGCCCCCTGAACTAAACGATGGTGGTCTGTACCACGTCAGAGGGTGTCGAACAATCAGTTTTAAAGATATTAAATGAGATATCTTTGTATAATCCCGGCACCACTGGTTGAGCATACAGAGCTGAAGAGGTGGCATGTGAAAATGAGCAAAGGGGAACACGTCCAATGCAGCAGTCATAAGAACCTAGAATTTCCATTCATAAGGCTACCGAAGGGAATGATTGAGACTGAAGGTTTCGATAAGCTGAAACCAATTTCAGACGTCTCCTGTCCAACAGAGACAGAGTCATGGACACTGAATCTATCCGGAAATCTAAAAAAGGTTACTCTTGTCTGAGGAATCAACAAACTTTTTGGTTAATTGATCCTCCAACCATGTTCTTGAAGAAACAACACTCATAAAAAGCTGGAAAGGATCTTTCCATTGAAAATGAGCAAAGGGAATTGAATCCAATGCTGTTAAAACTTCTATGCATATATAGCAACTGAAGGAAATAATAGAGACTAAAGGTACCGACAGACGGAACCCAATACAAATTGTCCCTTGTCTGATAGAGACAAAGATAGTGACATAAACCATCTGGAAGCCTAAAAAAAAAGGTGACCCTTGTGTGAGGAATCAAGAGCTTTTGAAAAAAGATCCTCTAACTATGTCCTGAAGAGCAAATGAAACATATGAGAATCCGCATCCTCAGGAAATAATCTGAATGAAAACAGAAAAATGAAGAATACACATTTATTGTATCTAAAGAAAACAAATAATGCTATCAATGACCACAAAAAGGCAAAATAGTTTGAATAAAACTCCAAAACCCAGTTCCTAGAAAAGGAACTGGAATAAAACCCCCAGAAGATTCCAGGTCTGAGCAGCGCTTGAACCCCATGGGTACCCAGCCATGCCTCAACAGTATCCAAAATATATAGGACAGAAACACACTGAAAGAAAGTGTTAGCCTTACTAGAATAAAATCAAAGAAATTTGGTCAAAATAGAACCAAATAAATTTCAAAGAAGTCTTAACCTGCCCCTTACCAGCCAAGCTGGAACATGGCACATGCATCGCAAAATTAGGGAGCTAATTTCGAACCCCAATTAAAAACATGTTACTTGGGAAAGAACTCAGGATTCGTTCCTTAATAAGAACAACTAAACTAGTATAAGCTTAAAGTTTTAGTATTAGAACTCAATCTTGAAGCCCATAGTAACAGTTAAGAATTGAATCCAATTATAATTGATTATCTTAGAACAAAAGAAATATGGATTTTCTTTTTTTTTTTTTTTTTTAAAAATCACAGAATTCTTCTAGCTAAAATAGCTAAAGACATAGATTAACCCTCATTTGCGAATATATTCAATAAAATGAAGACACAAATGAAATCATTAGCATGATAGTCCAGTTTAAAGGACCAGTCAAAACAGAGGACTTGCAAAATGCAAAACAAGACAAATGCAACGGCACCTAGTCTAGTAAATGTTGTCCCCTAACAATGCTAAAATAAATCATGATCTGATACTTGATCTTAAAGTAAACAGAAAAAATGAAGCAATTGCAATATCACAGGACCAAGAAAAGTACCTGATACTAAATAATTTTCCAAAAATAAGATACAACTATATAAAGGAAAATAAATACTATTTTGCTATAAAAAGAATAGCATAATTAGTAGGAGTAGAGATAGCTCCAATAAATTGGAGAACCCTCCAAAATGAATTTAACTGCTGACAAAGAATATAGTTTAAAAATAAAAGAAAATTCTCAGCCTATTCCATTCCCTAGTATGGGGAATTGGAAAGAAAACCTCTGAAATCACAGAAGAAATAAAAAGGCAGAAATAGTGTCAGCTAGTCTTAAAGAACTAGTTACCTTAATATCCAAAATAATCAACACCTCTTCAACAAAGAACAAATGTACTTTAATAATAAAAAAATTATATAAAAAAGTAGATTTGTTAGTGTCAATTTCTGATGAAGAGAATTTCTGAAAGAGAAAAAAACATCATCAGAGAAGGATAAATCAGTATGTTGTTGGTCATTTGAAACTTCAATAATTAAAAAAGACATAGCCTTAATCAGAAAAAATATTTCTTATAAATCTTCTAAACATTTCTTGCACTTAAGAATTGAAATGTATAAAGCATAAATACTAATGGAATCTGCATGTAAAAGTATATCATAATAACTTATTACAAACCATAGCTAAAGATAAACATTTATAACATTTAAAATAAATGAACTTAGCTTTGGTAGAACTGAAACTCAGTTAAGCATTTTTCCAGAAGTGGCTACTGACTCAGGGACAAACGGAGACATCTTGCAATATGTAATAGAAAAAACAACATATAAAACAAAATTGATCAAATTCCTTAACCCCTTAAGGACCAAGGCCATTTTTCAATTTCTTTCCCTGAAGGACCAGGGCTATTTTTAAATTTCTGCGGTGTTTGTGTTTAGCTGTAATTTCCTCTTACTCATTTACTGTACCCATACATATTATATACCGTTTTTCTCGCCATTAAATGGACTTTCTAAATATACCATTATTTTCATCATATCTTATCATTTACTTTAAAAAAATGATAAAATATTAGGAAAAAATTGAAAAAAACACACTTTTTCTAACTTTGACCCGCGCAATCTGTTACACATCTACAATCACCAAAAAACACCCATGCTAAATAGTTTCTAAATTTTCTCCTGAGTTTAGAAATACCCAATGTTTACATGTTCTTTGCTTTTTTTGCAAGTTATAGGGCCATAAATACAAGTAGCACTTTGCTATTTCCAAACCACTTTTTTTTCAAAATTAGCGCTAGTTACATTGGAACACTGATATCTTTCAGGAATCCCTCATTAACCCTTGACATGTATATATTTTTTTTTAGAAGACATCCCAAAGTATTGATCTAGGCCCATTTTGGTATATTTCATGCCACCATTTCACCACCAAATGCAATCAAATAAAAAAAAATGTTCACTTTTTCCCAAATATTTTCACAAACTTTAGGTTTCTCACTGAAATTATTTACATACAACTTGTGCAATTATGGCATAAATGGTTGTAAATGCTTCTCTGGGATCCCCTTTGTTCAGAAATAGCAGACATATATGATTTTGGCGTTGCTTTTTGGTAATTAGAAGGCCGCTAAATGCCACTGCGCATCACACGTGTATTATGCCCAGCAGTGAAGGGGTTAATTAGGGAGCATGTAGGGAGCGTCTAGGGTTAATTTTAGCTTTAGTGTAGTAGACAACCCCAAGTATTGATCTAGGTCCATCTTGGTATATTTCATGCTACCATTTCACCGCTAAATGCGATCAAATAAAAAAAAACGTAGTAACAGTTAAGAATTGAATCCAATTATAATTGATTATCTTAGAACAAAAGAAATATGGATTTTCTTTTTTTTTTTTTTTTTTTAAATCACAGAATTCTTCTAGCTAAAATAGCTAAAGACATAGATTAACCCTCATTTGCGAATATATTCAATAAAATGAAGACACAAATGAAATCATTAGCATGATAGTCCAGTTTAAAGGACCAGTCAAAACAGAGGACTTGCAAAATGCAAAACAAGACAAATGCAACGGCACCTAGTCTAGTAAATGTTGTCCCCTAACAATGCTAAAATTTTTCACAATTTTAGGTTTCTCACTGAAATTATTTACAAACAACTTTTCAAAGTATGGCATAAATGATTGTAAATGCTTCTCTGGGATCCCCTTTGTTCAGAAATAGCAGACATATATGGCTTTGGCGTTGCTTTTTGGTAATTATAAGGCCGCTAAATGCTGCTGCGCATCACACGTGTATTATGGCTAGCAGTTAAGGGGTTAATTAGGGAGCTTGTAGGGAGCTTGCAGGGTTAATTTTAGCTTTAGTGTAGAGATCAGCCTCCCACCTGACACATCAGACCCCCTGATCCCTCCCAAACAGCTCCCTTCCCTCCCCCACCCCACAATTGTCCCCGCCATCTTAAGTACTGGCAGAAAGTCTGCCAGTACTAAAATAAAAGGTATATTTAAAAAAAAAAAAAAAATTGTATAGCATATTTACATATGCAGCTGTGTAGGACCCCCCCTTAGCCCCCAACCTCCCTGATCCCCCCCAAACAGCTCTCTAACCCTTCACCTCTACCTTACTGGGAGCCATCTTGGGTACTGGCAGCTGTCTGCCAGTACCCTGTTTGCAAATACAAATGTGTTTTTTTTTATTTCTTTTATTTTTTTTTATTTTTTCTGTAGTGTAGCTTCCCCCCCACCACAGACCAATCCCCCACCCGCTCCCAGATCCCTTAGATTTACTTGTGTTGGGGATTTTATCTCCCCTTACTGCCACTCATATAGCACATGTATTTGCTGTAGTGTAGCGGTTCCCACCCGCCACCCCCCCCCCGTGCACGTGCGCGCTACCTTTCGCGCTCCCGACTATCCCGCCCCCGATCCCGCCCCCCTCTCTCTTCAATTTTTCATCGATGGCCGCCCACCCGCCTCCCACGGTCAGCTCCCACCCACCAACGATTGCGGCCATCGATGCCGGTGCAGAGAGGGCCACAGAGTGGCTCTCTCTGCATCGGATGGGGGAAAAAGGTTATTGCAGGATGCCTCGATATCGAGGCAACACTGCAATAACCGTAAAGCGGCTGGAAGCGATCAGGATCGCTTCCAGCCGCTTTAATCCCCAAAGTCGTACAGGGTACGTCGCTGGTCTTTAAAGACCAGGTTGTGTGCGACGTACCCTGTACGACTCGTGTCGTTAAGGGGTTAAATGACAATTTCAGGAATGGGAAAAAAATGCCAGTGAACAAGCTTCTAGCAACCAGAAGCAATAAATAATGAAACTTAAATAATGTGGAGACAATAGAGACGCCCATATTTTTTAGCGCCAAAAAAGACGCCCACATTATTTGGCGCCTAAATGCTTTTGGCGCCAAAAATGACACCACGTCCGGAACGCCAACACTTTTGGCGCAAAAAAACGTAAAAAAAATGACGCAACTTCCGGCGACACGTATGACGCCGGAAACAGAAAAACATTTTTGCGCCAAAAAAGTCCGCGCCAAGAATGACGCAATAAAATGAAGCATTTTCAGCCCCCGCGAGCCTAATAGCCCACAGGGAAAAAGTCAAATTTTAAGGTAAGAAAAAAATTGTTTCATTCATATGCATTATCCCAAATATGAAACTGACTGTCTGAAATAAGGAATGTTGAACATCCTGAGTCAAGGCAAATAAATGTTTGAACACATATATTTAGAACTTTATATAAAAGTGCCCAACCATAGCTTAGAGTGTCACAGAAAATAAGACTTACTTACCCCAGGACACTCATCTACAAGTAGTAGAAAGCCAAACCAGTACTGAAACGAGAATCAGTAGAGGTAATGGTATATAAAAGAGTATATCGTCAATCTGAAAAGGGAGGTAAGAGATGAATCTCTACGACCGATAACAGAGAACCTATGAAATAGACCCCGTAGAAGGAGATCATTGAATTCAAATAGGCAATACTCTCCTCACATCCCTCTGACATTCACTGCACGCTGAGAGGAAAACCGGGCTCCAACCTGCTGCGGAGCGCATATCAACGTAGAATCTAGCACAAACTTACTTCACCACCTCCATAGGAGGCAAAGTATGTAAAACTGATTTGTGGGTGTGGTGAGGGGTGTATTTATAGGCATTTTGAGGTTTAAGAAACTTTGCCCCTCCTGGTAGGAAAGTATATCCCATACGTCACTAGCTCATGGACTCTTGCTAATTACATGAAAGAAACGTCTGTAACACACATGCGTCAAAAAATGACGCAACCACCAACAAACTTCCGGCATCAACTATGGTGCCGGAAATGACAAAATTTTGCGCCAAAAAAGTTTGTGTCAAGAATGATGCAATAAATTGAAGCATTTTCTGCCCCCGCGAGCCTAACAGCCCACAGGGAAAAAGTCAATTGAAAATTTTTAAGGTAAGAAAAAAATATTTATTCACATGCATTATCCCAAAATAATGAAACTGACAGTTTGAAAGAAGGAATACTGATTATCCTGAATCATGGCAAATATAAGTTTAAAACATATATTTAGAACTTTACATATAAAGTGCCCAACCATAGCTTAGAGTGTCAGAAATAAAATAAGACTTACTTACCCTAAGACACTCATCTACATATAGTAAATAGCCAAACCAGGACTGAAACGAGAATCAGTAGAGGTAATGTTATATAAGAGTATATCGTTGATCTGAAAAGGGAGGTAGGAGAAGAAATCTCTACGACCGATAACAGAGAACCTATGAAATAGATCCCCTAGAGGAAGACCATTGTATTCAAATAGGCAATACTCTCTTCACATTCCTCTGACATTCACTGCACACTGAGAGGAAAACCGGGCTTCAGCCTGCTGCAAAGCGCATATCAACGTAGAATCTAGCACAAACTTACTTCACCACCTCCATGGGAGGCAAAGTTTGTAAAACTGAATTGTGGGTGTGGTGAGGGGTGTATTTATAGGCATTTTGAGGTATGGGAAACTTTGCCCCTCCTGGTAGGAATGTATATCCCATACATCACTAGCTCATGGACTCTTGCCAATTACATGAAATATATATATATATATATATATATATATATATATACATACATACATATATATATATATACACATATATGTAGGAAGGGTGGAAAAAGGCACACTATTCAGTTAAAAGAATATTAGTTCCAAACAAAAGAATAAAAAAGGAAACGTTCTTAACCCAAAATTCTATTGGGATATAGTAATGTGATTAAATTAAAATAGATAGTTGTCAACTAAAAGTGACTGTCTAAAATATATAAATATAAATAAATGGAAATTTAAACAAAAAATTAATTACAATCCTTAAAATTCATTATAGTTTAGGTAATAAATGCTCCATAGACAAATAACATAATTTATGTAAGAACTTACCTGATAAATTCATTTCTTTCATATTAGCAAGAGTCCATGAGCTAGTGACGTATGGGATATACATTCCTACCAGGAGGGGCAAAGTTTCCCAAACCTCAAAATGCCTAAAAATACACCCCTCACCACACCCACAAATCAGTTTAACGAATATCCAAGAAGTGGGGTGATAAGAAAAAAGGAATTGGAATAATTGTGCTTTATACAAAAAAATCATAACCACCACAAAAAAAGGGTGGGCCTCATGGACTCTTGCTAATATGAAAGAAATGAATTTATCAGGTAAGTTCTTACATAAATTATGTTTTCTTTCATGTAATTAGCAAGAATCCATGAGCTAGTGACGTATGGGATAATGAATACCCAAGATGTGGATCTTCCACGCAAGAGTCACTAGAGAGGGAGGGATAAAATAAAGACAGCCAATTCCGCTGAAAAATAATCCACACCCAAAACAAAGTTTAAATCTTATAATGAAAAAAACTGAAAATATAAGCAGAAGAATCAAACTGAAACAGCTGCCTGAAGTACTTTTCTACCAAAGGATGCTTCTGAGGAAGAAAACACATCAAAATGGTAGAATTTAGTAAAAGTATGCAAAGAAGACCAAGTTGCTGCTTTGCAAATCTGATCAACCGAAGCTTCATTCCTAAATGCCCAGGAAGTAGAGACTGACCTAGTTGAATAAGCTGTAATCCTTTGAGGCGGAGTTCTACCTGACTCAACATAAACATGATGAACCAAAGACTTTAACCACGATGCCAAAGAAATGTCAGAAGCCTTCTGACCTTTCCTTGAACCAGAAAAGATAACAAATAGACTAGAAGTCTTCCGGAAATCTTAGTAGCTTCAACATAATATTTCAAAGCTCTAACTACATCCAAAGAATGCAACGATCTTTCCTTAGAGATTTTAGGATTAGGACACAATGAAGGAACTACAATTTCTCTACTAATGTTGTTAGAATTCACAACCTTAGGTAAAAATTAAAAAGAAGTTCGCAAAACCGCCTTATCCTGATGAAAAATCAGAAAAGGAGACTCACAAGAAAGAGCAGATAATTCAGAAACTCTTCTAGCAGAAGAGATGGCTAAAAGAAACAAAACTTTCCAAGAAAGTAATTTAATATCCAGCGAATGCATAGGTTCAAACGGAGGAGCTTGAAGAGCTCCTAGAACCAAATTCAAACTCCAAGGAGGAGAAATTGACTTAATAACAGGTTTAATACGAACCAAAGCTTGTAAAAAAACAAATATCAGGAAGACTAGCAATCTTTCTGTGAAAAAGAACAGAAAGAGCAGAGATTTGTCCTTTCAAGGAACTTGCAGACAAACCTTTATCCAGACCATCCTGAAGAAACTGTAAAATTCTAGGAATTCTAAAAGAATGCCAAGACAAATGATGAGAAGAACACCAAGAAATGTAAGTCTTCCAGACTCGATAATATATCATCCCAGATACAGATTTACGAGCCTGTATCATAGTAATAATTACAGAGTCAGAGAAACCTCTATGACTGAGAATCAAGCATTCAATCTCCATACCTTCAAATTTAAGGATTTGAGATCCTGATGGAAAAAAAAGGACCTTACGATAGAAGGTCTGGTCTTAACGGAAGAGTCCACGGTTGGCAAGTAGCCATCCGGACAAGATCCGCATACCAAAACCTGTGAGGCCATGCTGGAGCCACCAGCAGAATAAACGAACGCTCCTTTAGAATCTTGGAAATCACTCTTGGAAGAAGAACTAAAGGCGGAAAGATATAAGCAGGATGATACTTCCAAGGAAGTGACAATGCATCCACTGCTTCCGCCTGAGGATCCCTGGATCTGGACAGATACCTGGGAAGCTTCTTGTTTAGATGAGAAGCCATCAGATATATTTCTGGAAGTCCCCATATTTGAACAATCTGAAGAAATACCTCTGGGTGAAGAGACCATTCGCCCGGATGTAGCGTTTGGCGACTGAGATAATCCGCTTCCCAATTGTCTATACCTGGGATATGAACCGCAGAAATTAGACAGGAGCTGGATTCCGCCCATACAAGTATTCGAGAGACTTCTTTCATAGCCAGAGGACTGTGAGTTCCTCCTTGATGATTGACATATGCCACGGTTGTGACATTGTCTGTCTGGAAACAAATGAACGACTCTCTCTTTAGAAGAGGCCACGACTGAAGAGCTCTGAAAATTGCACGGAGTTCTAAAATGTTGATTGGTAATCTCCCTGAGATTCCCAAACCCCTTGTGCTGTCAGAAACCCCCATACAGCTCCCCAACCTGTCAGACTTGCATCTGTTGAGATCACAGTCTAGGTTGGAAAAACAAAAGAAGCCCCCTGAACTAAACGATGGTGGTCTGTCCACCACGTCAGAGAGTGTCGAACAATCGGTTTTAAAGATATTAATTGAGATATCTTTGTATAATCCCTGCACCACTGGTTCAGAATACAGAGATGAAGAGGTCGCATGTGAAAAACGAGCAAAGGGGATCACGTCCAATGCAGCAGTCATAAGACCTAGAATTTCCATGCATAAGGCTACCGAAGGGAAAGATTGAGACTGAAGGTTTCGACAAGCTGAAACCAATTTCAGACGTCTCTTGTCCGTCAGAGACAGAGTCAAGGACACAGAATCTATCAGGAAACCTAAAAAGGTTACCCTTGTCTGAGGAATCAAACAAACTTTTTGGTAAATTGATCCTCCAACCATGTTCTTGAAGAAACAACACTTATAAAAGACTGGAAAGTTTCTTTCTAGTGAAAATGAGCAAAGGGAATTGAATCCAATGCTGTGGCCATAAGACCTAAAACTTCTATGCATATATAGCAACGGAAGGAAATAATAGAGACTAAAGGTACCGACAGACGGAACCCAAAAAAATTATCCTTGTCTGATAGAGACAAGGACAGTGACACAAACTATCTGGAAACCTAAAAAAAGGTGACCCTTGTGTGAGGAATCAAGAGCTTTTGAAAAAAAGATCCTCTAACTATGTCCTGAAGAGCAAGTGAATCATATGAGATTCTGCGTCCTCAGAAAATAATCTGAATGAAAACAGAAAAATGAAAATATGCATTTATTGTATCTAATGAAAACAAATAATGCTATCAATGACCATAAAAAGGCAAAATAGTTTGAATAAAACTCCAAAACCCGGTTCCTCAAAAGGAACTGGAAGAAATACCCCAGAAGATTCCAGGTCTGAGCAGCGCTTGAACCCCATGGGTGCCCAGCCATGCTTCAACAGTACCCAAAATATATAGGACAGAAACACAGTTAAAGAAAGTGTTAGCCTTACTGGAATAAAATCAAAGAAATTTGGACAAAATAGAACCAAATAAATTTCAAAGAAGTCTTAACCTGCCCCTTACCAGCCAAGCTGGAATACGGCACGTACATCGCAATATTAGGGAGCTGATTTCGAACTCCAATTATAAATATGTTACTTGGGAAAGAACTCAGGAATTCGTTCCTTAATAAGAACAACCAAACTAGTATAAGCTTAAAGTTTTAGTCTTAGAACTCAATCTTGAAGCCCAGAGTAACAGTTAAGAATTGAATCCAATTATAAAACAAATAATTGATTATCTTAGAACAAAAGAAATATGGATTTTTTTTTTTGATTTTTTTTTTTAAAAAATCACAAAATTCTTCTAGCTAAAAAAGCTAAAGACATAGATTAACCCTCATTTGCGAAAATATTCAATAAAATGAAGACACAAATGAAATTATTAGCATGAGAGTCCAGTTTAAAGGACCAGCCAATACAGTGGACTTGCATAATCAATAAATGCAAAACAACAAGACAAATGCAACAGCATCTAGTCTAGTAAATGTTGTCCCTTTAACAATGCTAAAATAAATCATAATCTGATACTTGATCTTAAAGTAAACAGAGAAAATTAAGCAATTGCAATATCCAAATAAATCACAGGACCAAGAAAAGTACCTGAAACTAAATAATTTTCCATAAATAAGATACAACTATCTAAAGGAAAATAAATACTATTTTGCTATAGAAACAATAGCATAATTAGTAGAATTAGAGATAGCCCCAATAAATTGGAGAACCCTCCAAATTGAATGTAACTGCTGGCAAAGAATATAAAAGAAAATTCTCAGCCTATTCCATTCCCTAGTATGGGGAATTGGAAAGAAAACCTCTGAAAACACAGAAGAAATAAATAGGCAGAAATAGTGTCAGCTAGTCTTAAAGAACTAGTTACCTTAATATCCAAAATAATCAACACCTTTTCAACAAAGAACAAATGTACTTTAATAATAGAAAAATAATAAAAAAGTAGATTTGTTAGTGTCAATATCTGATGAAGAAAATTTCTGAGAGAGAAAAAAACATCATCAGAGAAGGATAAATCAGTATGTTGTTGGTCATTTGAAACTTCAATAATTAAAAAAGAAGTGAAAAAGACCTAAAAATTTTATTAGAAGGCACGAAGTCAGACAAAGCCTTTAAAATAGAATCAGAAAAATATTTCTTATAAATCTTCTAAATATTTCTTGTAAGAATGGAAATATATAAAGCATAAATACTAATGGATTCTACATGTAAAAGTATATCATAATAACTTATTACAAACCATAGCTAAAGATAAACATTTATAACATTTAAAATAAATGAACTTAGCTTTGGTAGAACTGAAACTCAGTTAAGCGTTTTTCCAGAAGTGGCTTCTGATTCAGGGTCAATCTGAGACATCTTGCAATATGTAATAGAAAAAACAACATATAAAGCAAAATTGATCAAATTCCTTAAATGACAGTTTCAGGAATGGGAAAAAAATGCCAATGAACAAGCTTCTAGCAACCAGAAGCAATAAATAATGAGACTTAAATATTGTGGAGACAAAAATGACACTCAATTTTTTTAGCGCCAAAAAAGCCGCCCACATTATTTGGCGTCTAAATGCTTTTGGCGCCAAAAATGGCGCCACATCCGGTAACGCCGACATTTTTTGGCGCAAAAACGTAAAAAAAATGACAACTTCCGGCGACACGTATGACGCCGGAAATGACAAGAAAATGTTTGCGCCAAGAAAGTCCGCGCCAAGAATGACGCAATAAAATGAAGCATTTTCAGCCCCCGCGAGCCTAACAGCCCACAGGGAAAAAGTCAAATTTTTAAGGTAAGAAAAAATGATTTATTCATATGCATTATCCCAAATATGAAACTGACCGTCTGAAATAAGGAACGTTGAACATCCTGAGTCAAGGCAAATAAATGTTTGAATACATATATTTAGAACTTTATATAAAAGTGCCCAACCATAGCTTAGAGTGTCACAGAAAATAAGACTTACTTACCCCAGGACACTCATCTACACGTAGTAAAAAGCCAAACCAGTACTGAAACGAGAATCAGTAGAGGAAATTGTATATATAAGAGTATATCGTCGATCTGAAAAGGGAGGTAAGAGATGAATCTCTACGACCGATAACAGAGAACCTATGAAATAGACCCCGTAGAAGGAGATCACTGCATTCAAATAGGCAATACTCTCCTCACATCCCTCTGACATTCACTGCACGCTGAGAGGAAAACCGGGCTCCAACCTGCTGCGGAGCGCATATCAACGTAGAATCTAGCACAAACTTACTTCACCACCTCCATAGGAGGCAAAGTTTGTAAAACTGATTTGTGGGTGTGGTGAGGGGTGTATTTATAGGCATTTTGAGGTTTGGGAAACTTTGCCCCTCCTGGTAGGAATGTATATCCCATACGTCACTAGCTCATGGACTCTTGCTAATTACATGAAAGAAAGACATTTTTCAGAAATGGTGGGGCACAATTCCCACAAACAGCTTTAATAACTTTTCACATTGGTTTCACAAGGGGTCTGAAAAACCCATAAAATTAGGTATGAGCATGCAGGAATGAACAGAATTGCTTCAAGATGCCATGGGCCCCTATGCCAACAGGTTATTAGGATTCAACTCAGGCATATAGTATCTGATCAGGCTGGGAGAATAGTTAAAAACTTTTTCAATTTTACTAGTCTAGAAAAATAGATTAGTGAAATTACCATGAGACCTCTAGATGGGCCATTTGAAGTAGCAAAAATAGTTTTATTCTGGTGTGTGCTTGGCCAGCCACAGACCCAAATGGGGGTCACCAGCTCACATACAGAGGGTACTTGAAGTTCTCCATAGAAAGTGTCAGGAGTTTGTAAAGCTGTATGATTCAAACTCCACAAAGTTAGAAATGGTGCTCACTAGAGCTGAGAAGTGGTGGAATTATCACCCATACACCATTAAGGCAATTTCTGCAGTGAAACAATCAATGGAGAACAATGTGAATATTCACAGGCAGGAATCAGAGAGGGGCAACCGAAGGAATGTTTGGGGATATCAGAATAGTAGAGGATCAAATACAGGAAACTGGAGAGACAGGAATTTATATGGTGATATTAACAGAGGAGAAAATAAGTATAAAAATTGGAGACTGAGGCCAAATGAGATAAGCAATAAGGCCAACTTAAGTTATTGGGAACTCAAACAACAAAACAGGAGAATGAGAGATGAAATTGGGTTTCTAAAGAAACAGCCGACAGCTGGAGTGCTCAAATTAAATAATTTATTTTTGTTTTATAAGCATATTTGTTTGCAGTGCATTTGTATCATGTAATGTGTACTTTAGTTTTAGGTTCAATTAATAATTTTAAGGGTTTTCATTATTAAGTTTCAAATATGCCAATATTTAGAATGCATAGTTAATTGATGTATTCGCTTTCTAAAAATCAACAACAGATACCTCCATTGTGATTACTTTTGGGATGCCATATGCAAGAAAATGTTCATGTAAACGGACGTTGTTTGTTTCAGAAAAAAAAACAATGAATACAGAAGGCTTCTCACCTTTCCTTCCAGCTTTCCCCAATAACACATATTACAGGTGTCTTCAGGACTGATCTTACCATGAAGTTATGATGGTGGAGTTGGACAAATTAAATAAGTATAAAATGTATCACAATGGAGATGTAAAATGGGGCATTACGCCAAAATAATATATAGCATAAAGGGGTAAATAATTATATAGGACAAGCAACATAAGTTTAAAGGGACAGTCAAGTCCAAAAAAAACTTTCATGATTCAAATAGGGCATGCAATTTTAAACAACTGTCCAATTTACTTTTATCACCAATTGTGCTTTGTTCTCTTGGTATTATTAGTTAAAAGCTAAATTTAGGAGGTTCATATGCTAATTTCTTAAACCTTGAAGGCTGCCTCTAATTTAAATGCATTTTGACAGTTTTTTACCACTAGAGGGAGTTAATTCACGTGTTTCATATAGATAACATTGAGCTCATGCACATGAATTTACAGAGGAGTGAGCACTCATTGGCTAAAGTGCAAGTCTGTCAAAAGAACTGAAATAAGGGGGCAGTCTGCAGAGGTTTAGATACAAAGTAATTACAGAGTTAAAACGTGAATTATTATAACTGTTTATGCAAAACTGGGGAATAGGTAATTAAGGGATTACCTATCTTTTAAAACGATGAAAATTCTGGTGTTGACTGTCCCTTTAAGTAAGGGGGCGAGTGAGATGATGCAATGTGAGAGGCACATCCCAACTTGAAGGTAATAACTGTGAATGTGGTTTCTACTGCAGATCAAGTGTTGTAGTGTGAAGTAAATATATGACTGGTTTTAATCTCTTTTCATTCCTTAGAGGGTCTTGGAAAAAACCAAGTGGTTCAAAGAGAGAGATTGGTAAAGCAAAAGCAAGGACCAGATGCCAAAAGATGACACCAAAGAACTTCAGTGAACCATGATAACATTTGTTTTACAGGCACAATTCACACTTTATTAATACAGATTTTAATACACGCATACCCCTCTAATGTTCTCACACTCACGCACTCATACATGAACTTTTATTTTTTCCCAGTTTTAAGACCATTGTATAAATGTTGCCAATGGGGTTTAGCATTGGATTTTGTGTTTCTATGTATAATTTGAAATTCATTTTTTAATGAATTGTATAAAGTTAGACTAAGAATTGACATTCCTAGGAAAGTACAGAAGAGCTTGTATCGCCGAAGGAATTATATTCCGAATAGATGGTGGGAGAATTTTCCCTGTAAGGTTTTTGCTCCCACTGTGTTCTTCTGTACAAGCGAGTATAACTAGAAAATGGGGCACATAGGAGAAGAAAAAGTGAAGAAATGTAGTGACATTTTATCACTGGAATAAATATAGCTCACAGATTTTATCCCTGGCAATTCACATAGCTGGTTTTAAAATTGAATAGTCAAGTAGTTCTTTGGCCTAGTGTCTGTCTAAGAAGAACACTCCCAATCGCTTTTGAATTGGGGTATAAAAAAACTGTAACAACAAAATCTCTCTTCTCTTCTTATCCTGTTGCTGCTGAAAAGATGGCTAATGTTGGACACACTGGAGAATGTGGCTAAGTATATTCCTTGGATAAAATTCTGTAATCAGTTTAGCAGTGTTGCACAAATTGGGGTTGTGGAAGAGCTGCCCTGTATTCATTATTTGGACTGTTTTGCTGTAAAATAGATGTGTATATATACCTGTAAATATTTCTCTTATTATAAACATATATTGATTCCTAATAAACTCTTTGGAGACAATGGAGACCCTCTCATAAAGCGTAATGTCACAACAAACAACTAATAACCACATAGACTTAGCAGCTTTTCTAGTAGATGGGTAATATACGAAAATAATAATTTACCATTGCTGTGCAACATAAGAGTTTCTATTTCAATATGTTTAGTCCCTTGTTCTTACCCTGACCTGTCTCCTTCCCCCATTGAGGTGAATTAGTTAGCTTATTTGGAACCATACACTGTTATGTATATTATTAATGATTTTAGATCTATATTTATTTCTTTTTATGGAGACTTTATGATGGGTTTTAAAGTGAATATTTTTCATTATCGAAAGAATTTTTATTATTTTCTGACATCTCTATAATGCTCACTAAAATTATGTGATTGTACGACTGTAAATTTGACAATTTTGACAAATGAATCTCTACTGTATTTGCTGCTCTAAATCATATATGTTGGTATAGCACTAGAGTGATGAACGATACTAAAATTTATTTATTGCATTTTTAGGCACGATAGTTAGGATGTACTTGATAATACTGTTTACATTCTGCTTGCAGTTTGGTTTGAATCTATATTCAGCATTTTTAGGCTAATTTAATTGTATCTGCTGTTCCCAGTTTGCATGTTCTAGAGCAAGTAACTATTTGTACAGATTTGATCAATGTAATATTTTCACTTTTGTACAGAGACGTATATCTGTGGCAGGTGAATGAGTAAAATGTATCTCACTGGTATATTCAATAACCAATATAGTTGTTACACTGAAGAACATTGCATACATTTCTTTCATGTAATTAACAAGAGTCCATGAGCTAGTGACGTATGGGATATACATTCCTACCAGGAGGGGCAAAGTTTCCCAAACCTTAAAATGCCTATAAATACACCCCTCACCACACCCACAAATCAGTTTTACAAACTTTGCCTCCAAGGGAGGTGGTGAAGTAAGTTTGTGCTAGATTCTACGTTGATATGCGCTCCGCAGCAAGTTGGAGCCCGGTTTTCCTCTCAGCGTGCAGTGAATGTCAGAGGGATGTGAGGAGAGTATTGCCTATTGAATGCAGTGATCTCCTTCTACGGGGTCTATTTCATAAGGTTCTCTGTTATCGGTCGTAGAGATTCATCTCTTACCTCCCTTTTCAGATCGACGATATACTCTTATATTTACCATTTCCTCTACTGATTCTCGTTTCAGTACTGGTTTGGCTTTCTACAAACATGTAGATGAGTGTCCTGGGGTAAGTAAGTCTTATTTTCTGTGACACTCTAAGCTATGGTTGGGCACTTTATTTATAAAGTTCTAAATATATGTATTCAAACATTTATTTGCCTTGACTCAGAATGTTCAACTTTCCTTATTTCCAGACAGTCAGTTTCATATTTGGGATTATGCTTTAATTATCATATTTTTCTTACCTCAAAAATTTGACTTTTTTCCCTGTGGGCTGTTAGGCTCGCGGGGGCTGAAAATGCTTCATTTTATTGCGTCATTCTTGGCGCGGACTTTTTTGGCGCAAAAATTCATTTCCGTTTCCGGCGTCATACGTGTCGCCGGAAGTTGCGTCATTTTTTTGACGTTATTTTGCGCCAAAAGTGTCGGCGTTCCGGATGTGGCGTCATTTTTGGCGCCAAAAGCATTTAGGCGCCAAATAATGTGGGCGTCTTATTTGGCGCCAAAAAATATGGGCGTCGCTTTTTTCTCCACATTATTTCAGTCTCATTTTTCATTTGCTTCTGGTTGCTAGAAGCTTGATGTTTGGCATTTTTTTCCCATTCCTGAAACTGTCTTATAAGGAATTTGATCTATTTTGCTTTATATGTCTCACGTTGCATCTGAGCCAGAAGATACTACAGGAAAACCTCTGCCTGCTGGATCTACCAAAGCTAAGTGTATCTGCTGTAAACTTTTGGTAGCTATTCCTCCAGCTGTTTGTATTAAATGTCATGACAAACTTGTTAATGCAGATAATATTTCCTTTAGTGATGTACCATTGCCTGTTGCAGTTCCCTCAACATCTAAGGTGCAGAATGTTCCTGATAACATAAGAGATTTTGTTTCTGACTCCATAAAGAAGGCTTTGTCTGTTATTTCTCCTTCTAGTAAACGTAAAAAGTCTTTTAAATCTTCTCTCTCTACAGATGAATTTTTAAATGAACACCATCATTCTGATTCTTTGGACTCTTCTGGTTCAGAGGATTCTGTATCAGAGATTGATGCTGATAAATCTTCATATTTATTTAAGATGGAATTTATTCGCTCTTTACTTAAAGAAGTACTAATTGCTTTAGAAATAGAGGATTCTAGTCCTCTTGATACTAATTCTATTCGTTTGGATAAGGTTTTTAAAGCTCCTGCGGTTATTCCAGAAGTCTTTCCTGTTCCTAATGCTATTTCTGCAGTAATTGCTAAGGAATGGGATAGATTGGGTAATTCATTTACTCCTTCTAAACGTTTTAAGCAATTATATCCTGTTCCGCCTGACAGATTAGAATTTTGGGACAAAATCCCTAAAGTTGATGGGGCTATTTCTACCCTTGCTAAACGTACTACCATTCCTACGTCAGATGGTACCTCGTTTAAGGATCCTTTAGATAGAAAAATTGAATCTTTTCTAAGAAAAGCTTATCTATGTTCAGGTAATCTTCTTAGACCTGCTATATCATTGGCTGATGTTGCTGCAGCTTCAACTTTTTGGTTGGAAACTCTAGCGCAACAAGTAACAAATCGTGATTCTCATGATATTATTATTCTTCTCCAGCATGCTAATAATTTCATCTGTGATGCCATTTTTGATATTATTAGAGTTGATGTTAGATTTATGTCTCTGGCTATCTTAGCCAGAAGAGCTTTATGGCTTAAGACTTGGAATGCTGATATGGCTTCTAAATCAACTCTACTTTCCATTTCTTTCCAGGGAAACAAATTATTTGGTTCTCAGTTGGATTCTATTATTTCAACTGTTACTGGTGGGAAAGGAACTTGTTTACCACAGGATAAAAAGTCTAAAGGTAAAAACAGGGCTAACAATCGTTTTCGTTCCTTTCGTTTCAACAAAGAACAAAAGCCTGATCCTTCGTCCTCAGGAGCAGTTTCAGTTTGGAAACCATCCCCAGTCTGGAATAAATCCAAGCCTGCTAGAAAGGCAAAGCCTGCTTCTAAGTTCACATGAAGGTACGGCCCTCATTCCAGTTCAGCTGGTAGGGGGCAGGTTACGTTTTTTCAAAGAAATTTGGATCAGTTCTGTTCACAATCTTTGGATTCAGAACATTGTTTCAGAAGGGTACAGAATTGGTTTCAAGATGAGACCTCCTGCAAAGAGATTTTTTCTTTCCCATGTCCCAGTAAATCCAGTGAAAGCTCAAGCATTTCTGAATTGTGTTTCAGATCTAGAGTTGGCTGGAGTAATTATGCCAGTTCCAGTTCCGGAACAGGGGATGGGGTTTTATTCAAATCTCTTCATTGTACCAAAGAAGGAGAATTCCTTCAGACCAGTTCTGGATCTAAAATTATTGAATCGTTATGTAAGGATACCAACGTTCAAGATGGTAACTGTAAGGACTATATTGCCTTTTGTTCAGCAAGGGAATTATATGTCCACAATAGATTTACAGGATGCATATCTGCATATTCCGATTCATCCAGATCATTATCAGTTCCTGAGATTCTCTTTTCTAGACAAGCATTACCAATTTGTGGCTCTACCGTTTGGCCTTGCTACAGCTCCAAGAATTTTCACAAAGATTCTCGGTGCCCTTCTGTCTGTAATCAGAGAACAGGGTATTGTGGTATTTCCTTATTTGGACGATATCTTGGTACTTGCTCAGTCTTTACATTTAGCAGAGTCTCATACGAATCGACTTGTGTTGTTTCTTCAAGATCATGGTTGGAGGATCAATTTACCAAAAAGTTCTTTGATTCCTCAAACAAGGGTAACCTTTCTGGGTTTCCAGATAGATTCAGTGTCCATGACTTTGTCTTTAACAGACAAGAGACGTCTAAAATTGATTACAGCCTGTCGAAACCTTCAGTCTCAATCATTCCCTTCGGTAGCCTTATGCATGGAAATTCTAGGTCTTATGACTGCTGCATCGGACGCGATCCCCTTTGCTCGTTTTCACATGCGACCTCTTCAGCTCTGTATGCTGAACCAATGGTGCAGGGATTACACGAAGATATATCAATTAATATCTTTAAAACCGATTGTTCGGCACTCTCTGACGTGGTGGACAGATCACCATCGTTTAATTCAGGGGGCTTCTTTTGTTCTTCCGACCTGGACTGTAATTTCAACAGATGCAAGTCTCACAGGTTGGGGAGCTGTGTGGGGATCTCTGACGGCACAAGGAGTTTGGGAATCTCAGGAGGTGAGATTACCGATCAATATCTTGGAACTCCGTGCAGTTTTCAGAGCTCTTCAGTTTTGGCCTCTTCTGAAGAGAGAATCGTTCATTTGTTTTCAGACAGACAATGTCACAACTGTGGCATACATCAATCATCAAGGAGGGACTCACAGTCCTCTGGCTATGAAAGAAGTATCTCGAATTTTGGTTTGGGCGGAATCCAGCTCCTGTCTAATCTCTGCGGTTCATATCCCAGGTGTAGACAATTGGGAAGCGGATTATCTCAGTCGCCAAACGTTGCATCCGGGCGAATGGTCTCTTCACCCAGAGGTATTTCTTCAGATTGTTCAAATGTGGGGGCTCCCAGAGATAGATCTGATGGCCTCTCATCTAAACAAGAAACTTCCCAGGTATCTGTCCAGATCCCGGGATCCTCAGGCGGAGGGCAGTGGATGCATTATCACTTCCTTGGAAGTATCATCCTGCCTATATCTTTCCGCCTCTAGTTCTTCTTCCAAGAGTAATCTCCAAGATTCTGAGGGAATGCTCGTTTGTTCTGCTAATAGCTCCGGCATGGCCTCACAGGTTTTGGTATGCGGATCTTGTCCGGATGGCATCTTGCCAACCATGGACTCTTCCGTTAAGACCAGACCTTCTGTCTCAAGGTCCTTTTTTCCATCCGGATCTGAAATCCTTAAATTTAAAGGTATGGAGATTGAACGCTTGATTCTTGGTCATAGAGGTTTCTCTGACTCCGTGATTAATACTATGTTACAGGCTCGTAAATCTGTATCTCGAGAGATATATTATAGAGTCTGGAAGACTTATATTTCTTGGTGTCTTTCTCATCATTTTTCTTGGCATTCTTTTAGAATACCGAGAATTTTACAGTTTCTTCAGGATGGTTTAGATAAGGGTTTGTCCGCGAGTTCTTTGAAAGGACAAATCTCCGCTCTTTCTGTTCTTTTTCACAGAAAGATTGCTATTCTTCCTGATATTCATTGTTTTGTACAAGCTTTGGTTCGTATAAAACCTGTCATTAAGTCAATTTCTCCTCCATGGAGTTTGAATTTGGTTTTGGGAGCTCTTCAAGCTCCTCCGTTTGAACCTATGCATTCATTGGACATTAAATTACTTTCTTGGAAAGTTTTGTTCCTTTTGGCCATCTCTTCTGCTAGAAGAGTTTCTGAATTATCTGCTCTTTCGTGTGAGTCTCCTTTTCTGATTTTTCATCAGGATAAGGCGGTGTTGCGAACTTCTTTTGAATTTTTACCTAAAGTTGTGAATTCCAACAACATTAGTAGAGAAATTGTGGTTCCTTCATTATGTCCTAATCCTAAGAATTCTAAGGAGAAATCATTGCATTCTTTGGATGTTGTTAGAGCTTTGAAATATTATGTTGAAGCTACGAAATCTTTCCGTAAGACTTCTAGTCTATTTGTTATCTTTTCCGGTTCTAGGAAAGGCCAGAAAGCTTCTGCCATTTCTTTGGCATCTTGGTTGAAATCTTTAATTCATCTTGCCTATGTTGAGTCGGGTAAAATTCCGCCTCAAAGAATTACAGCTCATTCTACTAGGTCAGTTTCTACTTCCTGGGCGTTTAGGAATGAAGCTTCGGTTGACCAGATCTGCAAAGCAGCAACTTGGTCCTCTTTGCATACTTTTACTAAATTCTACCATTTTGATGTATTTTCTTCTTCTGAAGCAGTTTTTGGTAGAAAAGTTCTTCAGGCAGCGGTTTCAGTTTGAATCTTCTGCTTATGTTTTTTGTTAAACTTTATTTTGGGTGTGGATTATTTTCAGCAGGAATTGGCTGTCTTTATTTTATCCCTCCCTCTCTAGTGACTCTTGTGTGGAAAGATCCACATCTTGGGTAGTCATTATCCCATACGTCACTAGCTCATGGACTCTTGTTAATTACATGAAAGAAAACATAATTTATGTAAGAACTTACCTGATAAATTCATTTCTTTCATATTAACAAGAGTCCATGAGGCCCACCCTTTTTTGTGGTGGTTATGATTTTTTTGTATAAAGCACAATTATTCCAATTCCTTATTTTATATGCTTCGCACTTTTTTTCTTATCACCCCACTTCTTGGCTATTCGTTAAACTGATTTGTGGGTGTGGTGAGGGGTGTATTTATAGGCATTTTAAGGTTTGGGAAACTTTGCCCCTCCTGGTAGGAATGTATATCCCATACGTCACTAGCTCATGGACTCTTGTTAATATGAAAGAAATGAATTTATCAGGTAAGTTCTTACATAAATTATGTTTTTTTACCATTCTCCCGGATGGTTACTAAATTTAAACTATTTCAGCACATCGGCATGAAAAAGAATTGGTTCAAGGCCATTTCCTTTTGTTGTTATGACAATCGGCACTCATCCTCCTCTTACATGCACGTCACATGTAGTAAATACACCACCTAGATTGGGCCCGTAGGACATCATTAACACTCCTTGCTGTGCACAGACATATGTGCTTGCCCTATTGGTCTCACTAGACACATCTCTGTAGCCATGTGGGACCAATTCAACCAATTAGGGGGGGTAGAGCTAAGTTTGCCAGATGAGCTTAAAGTCCTGTACATCGATCAGTTTATTAAAAAATATCCTCTGATGAAGAAAGTACTATATTGCTTTTAAGACCTTTGAAACGCGTTAGTAAAGAATTTGAAAGAGACTTTTTGTTAGCAACTTTGACCTGGATGGCTGTTTTTACAACTGTATGACTTTGTAACTAAACTTGTGAAAGCTGTTTCACTTTTTGGATTGCGGTTTGCTGTTACTAATTGTGGGAGTTGTTAAGCCTGACTGATACCTCATAATGTATTGAGGTTGAACAATGTAAGCAGCTTTTACCTAAGAATACAATAACATTTTGTGTGATTTTATATACAGTATTGCACAATTTTTTGGTATTTTTGTCTCCTCCCATATATCCGGCCCCCTGTGACGTGGAAGGAGTAAGGAGAGAGAAGGATATCTAGCCATACCTAGGTTGCACTGAAGCAGACAATTGAACTGACGGATACAGGATCTGCTATTTAAAGATGTACAATACTTACCTCATTTGATTGAGGTCACTTCTAGTAAGTGGGCATTTTGTTTTACACATATATGTTGATATCATCAGATCTACAGTGAAAATTTCAAACGCCTGTTACAGCTATTTGTTGCTTTGAACATTAGGCTGGCAAGGACATTAACCAGCTCTAGCAACATTTTATATATTTGTCTATGAAGCATTTATTACCTAAACTATAATGAATTTTAAGGATTGTGATTATTTTTTGTTTAAATTTTTATTTCTATTTATATATTTTAGACAGTCACTTTTATGAGACAACTATCTCTTAATTTAATCACATTACTATATCCCAATAGAATTTTGGGTTAAGAACGTTTCCTTTTTTATTCTTTTGATTGGAATATTCTTATAACTGAATAGTGCGCCTTTTTCCACCCTTCCTACACATACTTCAGTTTTACAAATTTGGACATTAGATACTGTTGGGTGGGAACCCAGGTTTTTTTCTATGTTCAGGTATAAGGCAGCCTTAGTTAAACTTTACAGACTATACCGTCCCAGGATCTTTAACTTAGCGCTGATCTCGTTTAACTTTTCTCATATATACAGTATATATATATATATATGTGCCAAATATAAAATAAAAAATAAAGTACTTAGCAACATGCTCTCTGCTACTAGAGGAAAACAGTAGGAAGACATAGCCAGTGCTGAAACATAACAGCAGAGGATCTGGAATATGTGTATACTAACAGACCAACAGAAGAAGGCAAAGTCCTTGCGACATCCATGGAAAGGCTTGTAACTAAATACCAATAAGTAAAATATATACCACTTCAAATACATCCCTCCAACAATAACTGTACTCTGAGGGGAAATTGGTTTAGGAATCTTTGCCTCCTAGTGGTAGTGAAAATTCTCACCACCCGTATAAAAGAAATCAAAGATATTTAGCAGCAGGTTTCAAGAAGGGTAGTTTTGTAGACACAACAATTTTTAACATTTATCATGGGGGGAGGGGTTATGTTAAAGGGACAAAATACCCATATGCTAAATCACTTGAAAGTGATGCAGCATAACTGTAAAAAGGTGACAGAAAAATATCACCTGAGCATCTTGGTGTAAAAAAAAGATTTTACCTCAAAATCTTTTCAGCTCGCATTAGCAAGTGCTCTGAACAGATATCCTTTAAGCTTCTGTTGCTGCATGTTGAAAAAAAAAAGCAATCATCCAATTTTTGCCAATGTTACACTTTGCTTTACTGCGATCTCATGAGTTTTCACTGAAATCGAGAGATTTCCTAGAAAATCTCCTTAAATTGATGAGGGAAATTACATGACAGATGCCCTTAACAATGGGATGTGGCTGCCAATGAAATTTTGAGGTATGTATGTATTGGGTACTTGTAAAGCGCGGCTAATCACCCGTAAGGGTCTCAAGGCGCTGCTCATTTTATCGACCTCCGAAGGTTGAAAGACTGTGTGGACCTCGCTGGGGATCGAACCTGCAACCCTTGGGTCAGGCTAAAATAGCTTCCTTTTTCATATAGAGATGTTCAGGTAATATCCTTCTCAGCTTATTAGAGCTAGTGCTTCAACATTTGGGTATCATGTCTCTTTAAATAAGTGCAGATACTTAAAACGGGAAGGTTAAATGAGGTAAATGTAAAAATAAATCACAGAAGAATGAAATTATGTATTTAGGATGCAAGCAACTAAAGATAAAATACAGACTGAGTGGTACTTTAATAAAACAAACATGAGATAAATAGGACGTGACAATTAGAATTTCAGAAGATCTGGTTAGTACACAATACAATAAAACAAATTCTGGTAAGAGTACCATGATTTTTGGTTGCACATAAAGAGGTAAGGTATTATCAGCCCTGACTTTATTTCAAATATTCTGGAGACCGTATCTGAAGAAGGATACAAATAAACTATAAACTGTAAAATAAATAGATTTATTACAGAGGTGGATAAAAGCATTTCTCAAACAGCAACAACAGAATTGGCCAAGATCTGTAGTTGGAGGGTAGCCAGCTCAGAAACAATTTGCATAAGCACATATTTACAGATTAAGTTGTTCATTCATGGAACAGACTTCCAATAGAGGTAGAAGGTGAAAATTACAGTAAGCAAGAACACCTTAGATACATGCATAAGTTAGCCTGATAATTACTTGATATTATACTTTAGGTACCATCATAATCACTTATATGCAACAATATGGAAAAGGACAATTTGTTATATTATATTTTAAGATACTAGACACACACAAAAGGTTAATTCTCTGAAGGTATCAGGTTTACTCCAAAATTGGATCACTATGTTTTCAAAATGGATACCAAAACCATGAACAGGATTTTGCTGTCAAAAAGCTTGTCTTGTTATACTCTAAAACTCTATGGGTTTGTGTAGAGACAACCAACACTTTTTTTGGAAAGCCCCAGTGCATGCATATATCTATAAAAATTATTTTTAGGAAGCATACTAATATTAAATTAGTATATCAGTAGTACTCAAATTATGTCAACTGGTGGAAGATGGGAAGATACTGTAATCTCTAAGTCTTTGTAAGACTGTTCATATGGTCTTTAAAAAAAGATCACTCTTCCAGTGGAATTATAGTATGCTTTGCTTGTATCAAGACAGAATAATGCACTGTCCAGATTCAGTTAAGCTCTGTGTACAAAGCTTCTAATCACAGCAAGTGATATATCTATCTTCTTGGTCTGATCCATTCCTCCCTTTAGGGGCTGAACACCAAAACCAAATGAAAAGGATATACTCTTAAAATTTTTTGGTTATCAAAAACGTAATAATTAAAATTACTTAATATTTCAAATCAAGAGTTTAATTAATAAGTTTCCATTTAACCATTTTTTTTACTATGAGTGGAAGCCCAAACCTTTACCCTTATATGTATAAGCTTTCATCAATTAAAAAAAAAAAGAGGCAATTATATTTACTAGTGGAATGTTATGCCTCCAATGACAAGCAGTCTTCAGTTTCCTGACAAATGACAGTACTGGGTAATTTTTTAGTAAGCCAAACCATTTTAAAATGTGAAACCTGCACTGTTTAATAAAATATATGAGGGCTTGTCTGCCTACATCTGAAGTTGTTTGTAAGATCTACCCAGCAAAAGTTGCTTGAACATTTAACTGTTCAAGTTTAATGAACAAAAGCACAAGTAGCTGTCTTTCAAAGTAGGAAGGGTGAGGAACCTCTTGAGTGGCTTCTGAGAGTTTTTTAAAATCTCCAAAGGAAGGAATAAGACTATGGCAACCTGCCATGGATATTGTTCTACAAGAAAGGAAGTATGGTAAAGAAAAATAATATTAAGCTATACTAAATTGTGCCATGTAATTAAAACAAATTGTTTACATGACAAACCCTGCATTTATTGCAAGGAATGGGGAGACTTGAATAATCATACTTCACATACAGCATGTAATTATAGAAGTACTGTACTTTATCAATCAGGCGAGAATAATCTTATTAGTGTATCCCTCTCCCACAAATTAACATAAATCAAATACCAAACAAAGCTGAAGGAGACTTATTGCTTTTATTTAAACTTTGACACTGAACTGTACAACAGTTACCTGGATATTTTCTGCTGCAACTCAAAAACTACTGCACTCTTTTACCCAGCTTGTAAGTGACAGAAGGAGAAGAAATCATACTGTAAACAAGAGAAATTTAGTAACAAAAAGGACAACAGAAAAAGGTAAATTAGAGCAGTAGGTTCGGTTGAGCTTTACAGTCAATTTTTATTTTAATGAGTAATTTTCCAGCTGTTACACATTCCTCTAACGTTCCTCAAAGCCTGGCATGGGGAAAGCACGGGCAAACTTCTCCACACGCTGGCGTAGGCTTGAAATCCTATTCACAGTTTCTTGGTCCTCGAGAAGGAATTTCTTAAAGTCCTGAAGCTTATCTGAAGAGGCAGAAAAATAATGCAGATGGTAAATGATGATTTCTGATTATTTAACTTAAATAGAACTATATCTGTGACTGGGTTAAATGTAATTCTTGGTTGAAGACCATATGAATCAAGTGGTAACGTATTACATGAAGTTTATTAAAGTAATGGTAAACTTTCCACTTTTTTTATAATAAGATCCTGAATGTTAAAGGGACATTAAACCCAAACATTTTCTTTCATGATTCAGATAGTGAATGTAATTTTAAACAACTTTCCAATGTATTCCTATTTAATTTGCTTCATTTTTCAGATATCCTTTGTTGAAGAAATAGCAATGCACATGTATGAGCCAATCACATGAGGCATCTATGTGCAGCCACCAATCAGCAGCTACGGTGCCTATCTAGATATGCTTTTCAGCCATGGATATCAAGAGAATGAAACATATTAGATATTAGAAGTAAATTAGAAAGTTGTTTAAAATTGCATGCTCTTTCTTAATCATGAAAGAAAAAATATGGGTTTAATGTCCCTTTAATGATATTTTAGATGGACTTTAAAGGAACAGTCAACACCAGAATTGTTGTTGCTTAAAGAGATAGATAATCCCTTTATTAACCATATCCAAGTTTTGCATAACCACCAGTTAAGTTATAATAATACACGTTTTACCTCTGTAATTACCTTGTATCTAAGCCTCTGCAGACTGCCCCCTTATTTCAGTTCTTTAGACAGACTTGCATTTTAGCCAATCATTGCTCACTCCTAGGTAACTTCACGAACGAAAGTTATAAACCAGGCAATAAAGTAGAGTTTGTGTTTATTTTATTGTCTGGTTTATATCCGTTCCTAATTGTTTGCAGCAGGACAATGAGATAAGGTTAAAACTTAAGTTTAGACATGGCGGCGTCCATTACTTTCTAGGGGTACTTAAAAAAACTATTTTCAGAGTTAAATTACAAGAAAAGGGGACAAAATAAATAACGAAAACATTATTGCTAAGTTTTTATTTAACTACACATAATTAAACATTTTATATTACAATCTAATATCCCTGCTTAAAGGAAGGTTATAACGCCTAATAAATAGTGCAGAGGTCAAAATCACAAAATCTTTTTAAAATAACCATGGAATATAAGGTTGAACTACAAATGGCTAAAATGTTTTTTTTTGTTTTTTGTTTTTTTTTAAATGATGGTTATAAATAAGGGTTTTCAAGTTCATATATATTCATGCATGCACACAAATTCTTAATCTATATACATTCTCTACACAAGAGCGTATACATACTTGTCTTGCTTTTCACATCCAGACCAATCTGTATTCCTTCATCAATGAAGTCAACAACTTTTTCAAAGTCAGCCTCTTTAAAACAACGTGATGTTAGAGCCGGGGCACCTACAACAAAGAAATACATTTTTTTACACTGGCAACCAATGGAAGACATTAACATTTTTTCATAGGTTATATTACGAAGTAATCAATTCAGAAATAAGATTGATATACATTGTTATTTACCTTTGAGCACTACACTTGTTTGTTTTCTTAAAGTAAATAAGAACAGAAAAAGTCTTCCTGTTTAAGAAGTGAACAAGTACTAGTGGCTTGTTATTGGTAACAACTCATTACTTATATCAATAGTCTTCTACAGTGTCTGTCTGCCTTTCTTACAGGGCTCATAGTGTGACTCGTACAGCCATGAATTCCTCCTTGACCATTTTAGTGAGGCCAGGATTATAGAGGCATAAAAACCACACAATTACAAGACTTTTCTGCAGTAAGACAATTAAATAACAGGTCAGCCGAGTGTGAAAGCATTGTGACCAGGAGTATAATTCCCATGAGTAATGGATCATGGACTCTCACCACATTTTGTTTTTTACAGAGAGATTTTCAGGTGATATTTTCTAGTTAGTTTTTCACAGCTATGCTTTAACATTTGGGTTAATGCATCATTTAAAGGGACAGCTTTTCATATTGTAAACATGGTTCTTTCTAAATGCATTTAAGATTTATGTTTCAGGTTTCCCAAGAAATCTGTAAAGAAGAGACTCCTTAATATCCTGATAATTAGGAAAGAATGACAGAGCAACCTCTGAATGAATATTGTGAGAACTGACTACCATTAGAGGAAATACTCTTTTATTCAGATAAGGCAGTGTGTTCTAGTGAGTGTGTGGGTGTGTTCGTGTGTGTGCTTGCGTGATATATATATACACACACACACACATATATATACACACACATATAAATATATATATATATATATATATATATATATATATATATACATATTATACACACACACACACATATATACACACATAGAAATATATATATATATATATAAATAAATATATATCTATATATATATATATATAAATATACATATTATACACACACACACACATATACTGTCAACGCAAGCACAAGTAAATTAGTATTGGAATATTTTTTATCTATTTTGAATTTAGAAAAATTTTAACATTCAAATGCAAGAATACGGAGGATGGCAAACATGGTATTTATGGGTCAATTTCTTCTGTAGTAGGGACAGCTTATTGGGTAGTGGCTGTGTCTGGATGTCAGAGGGAAAAACGATCATAAATCATGTAGATGCACAGCTGAAAATTCTAAATAACTACTAATAAATGGAATAAAGGCAAAACTCTCAAATATTAATGAAAAAAAAGAAACTGTATGAAAAATGGCAAATTAGAATATGAGAAATTCAAAATAGCAGAAGGAATCTAAAGAGGGAAAGAGTGTTATGATTGCACATTATAGCCAAATTGATGGTGATAAGAGTCCATGATCCATTACTGCTGGGAATTACCTTTCCTGCAACTAGGAGGGGGGAAAGATTCCTGCAACTAGGAGGGGGGGAAGATTCCCAAACCTCAGAGCTCTATATAAACCCTCCCACCTCTATAGTGATCAGTCTGATGTATGGCCAAGCTGACAGAGGTGAGAATGAAACTGAGTAAAATAGAGATGGGAAAAAAAGGGCGTCCCAAAAATAAATCAAAAAATTATTTCAAAAGAGTAGGGTAAGGTCTCGTGGACTCATCACCATGAAAGAAAGGAATCAGGTAAGATATAAATTATGTTTTCTTTCATATAGGTGATAAGAGTCCATGATCCATTACTCCTGGGAACCAATACCCAAGCTGTAGCAGAGGCCATGAGTAATTGAGAAAAAAAAAAAGGGGAGGGATAGACCTCCTTTTACCAAAAGAAAAAACAAAAACAATTTTTATAGAAGCAATTTAAAAACAGAAGACCGAGTCCTAGACAGAAACAACTGCCTGAAGAACGCGCCTACCAAAAATAGCTTCAGATGAAGCAAAAACCTCAAAATGGTAGAATTTATTAAAAGTGTGCAAGGATGACCAAGTAGCTGCCTTGCAAATTTGTTCCCTTAGAGGCCTCATTCTTAAATGCCCAGGAAGTGGCTACATATGAAGTTATGAAGAAGTCTCTCAAAAGAATTCTTAGAATTAGGACAAAGGGAAGAAAGTTCTCAAAACAGCCTTATAAATCAAATAAGGACTATCAGAAGAAAGTGCAGACAAGTCAGACACTCTTCAAGCAGATGAAATAACCAAAAGAAATAAAACTTTCCAGGAAATAATTTAATATCCACCGTATGCATAGGTTCAAAAGGAGGAGACGGCAAAACTTTCAGAACCAAATTAAGATTCTAAGAATTAGGTTTAATTATAGGCTTTATTCTAGATAATGCCTGAACAAAACTATGCACAACAGAGAGCAGAAAACATAATTTATGTAAGAACTTACCTGATAAATTCATTTATTTCATATTAGCAAGAGTCCATGAGCTAGTGACGTATGGGATATACATTCCTACCAGGAGGGGCAAAGTTTCCCAAACCTCAAAATGCCTATAAATACACCCCTCACCACACCCACAAATCAGTTTAACGAATAGCCAAGAAGTGGGGTGATAAGAAAAAAGTGCGAAAGCATATAAAATAAGGAATTGGAATAATTGTGCTTTATACAAAAAAATCATAACCACCTCAAAAAAGGGTGGGCCTCATGGACTCTGCTAATATGAAAGAAATGAATTTATCAGGTAAGTTCTTACATAAATTATGTTTTCTTTCATGTAATTAGCAAAAGTCCATGAGCTAGTGACGTATGGGATAATGAATACCCAAGATGTGGATCTTCCACGCAAGAGTCACTAGAGAGGGAGAGATAAAATAAAGACAGCCAATTCCGCTGAAAAATAATCCACACCCCAAAACAAAGTTTAAATCTTATAATGAAAAAAACTGAAATTATAAGCAGAAGAATCAAACTGAAACAGCTGCCTGAAGTACTTTTCTACCAAAAACTGCTTCAGAAGAAGAAAACACACCAAAATGGTAGAATTTTGTAAAAGTATGCAAAGACGACCAAGTTGCTGCTTTGCAAATCTGATCAACCGAAGCTTCATTCCTAAATGCCCAGGAAGTAGAGACTGACCTAGTCGAATGAGCTGTAATCCTTTGAGGCGGAGTTCTACCCAACTCGACATAAGCATGATGAATCAAGGATTTTAACCAAGATGCCAAAGAAAAGGCAGAAGCCTTTTGACCTTTCGTAGAACCAGAAAAGATAACAAATAGACTAGAAGTCTTTCGGAAATCTTTAGTAGCTTCAACATAATATTTCAAAGCTCTAACTACATCCAAAGAATGCAACGATCTTTCCTTAGAGTTCTTAGGATTAGGACACAACGAAGGAACCACAATTTCTCTACTAATGTTGTTAGAATTTACAACCTTAGGTAAAAATTTAAACGAAGTTCGCAAAACCGCCTTATCCTGATGAAAAATCAGAAAAGGAGACTCACAAGAAAGAGCAGATAATTCAGAAACTTCTAGCAGAAGAGATGGCCAAAAGAAACAAAACTTTCCAAGAAAGTAATTTAATATCCAGCAAATGTATAGGTTCAAACGGAGGAGCTTGAAGAGCCCCCAGAACCAAATTCAAACTCCAAGGAGGAGAAATTGACCTAATGACAGGTTTTATACGAACCAAAGCCTGTACAAAACAATGAATATCAGGAAGATTAGCAATCTTTCTGTGAAAAAGAACAGAAAGAGCAGAGATTTGTCCTTTCAAGGAACTTGCAGACAAATCTTTATCCAAACCATCCTGAAGAAACTGTAAGATTCTAGGAATTCTAAAAGAATGCCAAGACAAATGATGAGAAGAACACCAAGAAATGTAAGTCTTCCAGACTCGATAATATATCTTCCTAGACACAGATTTACGAGCCTGTAACATAGTATTAATTACGGAGTCAGAGAAACCTCTATGACTGAAAATCAAGCGTTCAATCTCCATACCTTCAAATTTAAGGATTTGAGATACTGATGGAAAAAAGGACCTTGCGATAGAAGGTCTGGTCTTAACGGAAGAGTCCACGGTTGGCAAGTAGCCATCCGAACAAGATCCGCATACCAAAACCGGTGAGGCCATGCTGGAGCCACCAGCAGAACAAACGAACGCTCCTTTAGAATCTTGGAAATCACTCTTGGAAGAAGAACTAGAGGCGGAAAGATATAGGCAGGATGATACTTCCAAGGAAGTGACAATGCATCCACTGCTTCCGCCTGAGGATCCCTGGATCTGGACAGATACCTGGGAAGCTTCTTGTTTAGATGAGAAGCCATCAGATCTATTTCTGGAATTCCCCACATTTGAACAATCTGAAGAAATACCTCTGGGTGAAGAGACCATTCGCCCGGATGTAATGTTTGGCGACTAAGATAATCCGCTTCCCAATTGTCTATACCTGGGATATGAACCGCAGAAATTAGACAGGAGCTGGATTCCGCCCATACAAGTATTCAAGATACTTCTTTCATAGCCAGAGGACTGTGAGTCCCTCCTTGATGATTGACATATGCCACGGTTGTGACATTGTCTTTCTGAAAACAAATGAATGACTCTCTCTTTAGAAGAGGCCACGACTGAAGAGCTCTGAAAATCGCACAGAGTTCCAAAATGTTGATTGGTAATCTCGCCTCCTGAGATTCCCAAACCCCTTGTGCTGTCAGAGACCCCCATACAGCTCCCCAACCTGTCAGACTTGCATCTGTTGAGATCACAGTCCAGGTTGGAAGAACAAAAGAAGCCCCCTGAACTAAACGATGATGGTCGGTCCACCACGTCAGAGAGTGTCGTACAATTGGTTTTTAAGATATTAATTGTGATATCTTTGTATAATCCTTGCACCACTGGTTCAGCATACAGAGCTGAAGAGGTCGCATGTGAAAATGAGCAAAGGGGATCGCGTCCGATGCAGCAGTCATAAGACCTAGAATTTCCATGCATAAGGCTACCGAAGGGAATGATTGAGACTGAAGGTTTCGACAAGCTGAAACCAATTTTAGACGTCTCTTATCCGTTAGTGACAGAGTCATGGACACTGAATCTATCTGGAAACCTAAAGGTTACCCTTGTCTGAGGAATCAACAAACTCTTTGGTAAATTGATCCTCCAACCATGTCCTCGAAGAAACGATACAAGTCGATTCGTATGAGATTCTGCTAAATGTGAAGACTGAGCAAGTACCAAGATATCGTCCAAATAAGGAAATACCACAATACCCTGTTCTCTGATTACAGATAGAAGGGCACCGAGAACCTTTGTAAAAATCCTTGGAGCTGTTGCTAGGCAAACGGCAGAGCCACAAACTGGTAATGCTTGTCTAGAAAAGAGAATCTCAGAAACTGATAGTGATCTGGATGAATCGGAATATGCAGATATGCATCTTGTAAATCTATTGTGGACATATAATGCCCTTGCTGAACAAAAGGCAGGATAGTCCTTATAGTTACCATTTTGAATGTTGGTATCCTTACATAACTATTCAATATTTTTAAATCCAGAACTGGTCTGAAGGAATTCTCATTCTTTGGTACAATGAAGAGAATTGAGTAAAACCCCAGCCCCTGTTCCAAAACTGGAACTGGCACAATTACTCCAGCCAACTCTAGATCTGAAACACATTTCAGAAATGCTTGAGCCTTCACTGGATTTATTGGGATACAGGAAAGAAAAAATCTTCTTGCAGGAGGCCTTATCTTGAAGCCTATTCTGTACCCTTGAGAAACAATATTCTGAATCCAAAGATTGTGAATCGAATTGATCCAAATTTCTTTGAAAAAACGTAATCTGCCCCCTACCAGCTGGGCTGGAATGAGGGCCGCACCTTCATGTGGACTTGGGAGCTGGCTTTGGCTTCCTAAAAGGCTTGGATTTATTCCAGACTGGAGATGGTTTCCAAACTGATACTGCTCCTGTAGGGGAAGGATCAGGTTTTTGTTCCTTATTGTGACGAAAGGAACAAAAACGATTAGCAGACCTAAATTTACCTTTAGATATTTTATCCTGTGGTAAAAAAGTTCCTTTCCCCCCAGTAACAGTTGAAATAATAGAATCCAACTGTGAAGCAAACAATTTATTACCTTGGAAAGAAAGGGACAGCAAAGTTGACTTAGAAGACATATCAGCATTCCAAGTTTTAAGCCATAAAGCTCTTCTAGCTAAAACAGCTAAAGACATATACCTGACATCAACCCCAATGATATCAAAGATGGCATAACAAATAAAGTTATTAGCATGTTGAAGAAGATTAACAATGCTATGAGTATTATGGTCTGTTACTTGTTGTGCTAAAGCTTCCAACCAGAAAGTTGAAGCTGCAGCAACATCCGCCAAAGATATAGCATGTCTAAGAAGATTACCTGAACATAAGTAAGCTTTTCTTAGAAAGGATTCAATTTTCCTATCTAAAGGATCCTTAAAGGAAGTACTATCTGCCGTAGGAATAGTAGTATGTTTAGCAAGAGTGGAGATAGCCCCATCAACCTTAGGGATTTTGTCCCAAAACTCTAATCTGTCAGATGGCACAGGATATAATTGCTTAAACCGTTTAGAAGGAGTAAATGAATTACCCAAATTATTCCATTCCCTAGAAATTACTTCAGAAATAGCATCAGGGACGGGAAAAACCTCTGGAATAACTACAGGAGGTTTAAAAACTGTATTCAAACGTTTAGATTTAGTATCAAGAGGACCAGATTCCTCTATTTCTAATGCAATTAAGACTTCTTTAAGTAAAGAACGAATAAATTCCATTTTAAATAAATATAAAGATTTATCAGTATCAACCTCTGAAACAGAATCCTCTGAACCAGAAAAATCATTATCAGAATCAGAATGATGATGTTCATTTAAAAATTCATCTGAAAAATGAGAAGTTTTAAAAGACTTTTTACGTTTACTAGAAGGAGGAATAACAGACATAGCCTTCTTAATAGATTTAGAAACAAAATCTCTTATGTTAACAGGAACACCCTGAATATTAGATGTTGATGGAACAGCAACAGGTAATGGAACATTACTAAAGGAAATCTTATCTGCATTAACAAGTTTGTCATGACATTCATTACAAACAACAGCCGGAGGAACAGATACCATAAGTTTACAACAAATACACTTATCTTTGGTAGATCCAGCATCAGGCAGTAATTTTCCAGAAGTATCTTCTGATTCAGGGTCAATCTGAGACATCTTGCAATATGTAATAGAAAAAACAACATATAAAGCAAAATTGATCAAATTCCTTAAATGACAGTTTCAGGAATGGGACAAAATGCCAATGAACAAGCTTCTAGCAAGCAGAAGCAAATAAACAATGAGACTTAAATAATGTGCAGACAATAACGACGCCCAGATTTTTTAGCGCCAAAAACAGAATTTATGTTTACCTGATAAATTACTTTCTCCAACGGTGTGTCCGGTCCACGGCGTCATCCTTACTTGTGGGATATTCTCTTCCCCAACAGGAAATGGCAAAGAGCCCAGCAAAGCTGGTCACATGATCCCTCCTAGGCTCCGCCTACCCCAGTCATTCGACCGACGTTAAGGAGGAATATTTGCATAGGAGAAACCATATGGTACCGTGGTGACTGTAGTTAAAGAAAATAAATTATCAGACCTGATTAAAAAAACCAGGGCGGGCCGTGGACCGGACACACCGTTGGAGAAAGTAATTTATCAGGTAAACATAAATTCTGTTTTCTCCAACATTGGTGTGTCCGGTCCACGGCGTCATCCTTACTTGTGGGAACCAATACCAAAGCTTTAGGACACGGATGAAGGGAGGGAGCAAATCAGGTCACCTAAATGGAAGGCACCACGGCTTGCAAAACCTTTCTCCCAAAAATAGCCTCAGAAGAAGCAAAAGTATCAAACTTGTAAAATTTGGTAAAAGTGTGCAGTGAAGACCAAGTCGCTGCCCTACATATCTGATCAACAGAAGCCTCGTTCTTGAAGGCCCATGTGGAAGCCACAGCCCTAGTGGAATGAGCTGTGATTCTTTCGGGAGGCTGCCGTCCGGCAGTCTCGTAAGCCAATCTGATGATGCTTTTAATCCAAAAAGAGAGAGAGGTAGAAGTTGCTTTTTGACCTCTCCTTTTACCAGAATAAACAACAAACAAGGAAGATGTTTGTCTAAAATCCTTTGTAGCATCTAAATAGAATTTTAGAGCGCGAACAACATCCAAATTGTGCAACAAACGTTCCTTCTTTGAAACTGGTTTCGGACACAGAGAAGGTACGATAATCTCCTGGTTAATGTTTTTGTTAGAAACAACTTTTGGAAGAAAACCAGGTTTAGTACGTAAAACCACCTTATCTGCATGGAACACCAGATAAGGAGGAGAACACTGCAGAGCAGATAATTCTGAAACTCTTCTAGCAGAAGAGATTGCAACTAAAAACAAAACTTTCCAAGATAATAACTTAATATCAACGGAATGTAAGGGTTCAAACGGAACCCCCTGAAGAACTGAAAGAACTAAATTGAGACTCCAAGGAGGAGTCAAAGGTTTGTAAACAGGCTTAATTCTAACCAGAGCCTGAACAAAGGCTTGAACATCTGGCACAGCTGCCAGCTTTTTGTGAAGTAACACAGACAAGGCAGAAATCTGTCCCTTCAGGGAACTTGCAGATAATCCTTTTTCCAATCCTTCTTGAAGGAAGGATAGAATCTTAGGAATCTTAACCTTGTCCCAAGGGAATCCTTTAGATTCACACCAACAGATATATTTTTTCCAAATTTTGTGGTAAATCTTTCTAGTTACAGGCTTTCTGGCCTGAACAAGAGTATCGATAACAGAATCTGAGAACCCTCGCTTCGATAAGATCAAGCGTTCAATCTCCAAGCAGTCAGCTGGAGTGAAACCAGGTTCGGATGTTCGAACGGACCCTGAACAAGAAGGTCTCGTCTCAAAGGTAGCTTCCAAGGAGGAGCCGATGACATATTCACCAGATCTGCATACCAAGTCCTGCGTGGCCACGCAGGAGCTATCAAGATCACCGACGCCCTCTCCTGATTGATCCTGGCTACCAGCCTGGGGATGAGAGGGAACGGCGGGAACACATAAGCTAGTTTGAAGGTCCAAGGTGCTACTAGTGCATCCACTAGAGCCGCCTTGGGATCCCTGGATCTGGACCCGTAGCAAGGAACTTTGAAGTTCTGACGAGAGGCCATCAGATCCATGTCTGGAATGCCCCACAGCTGAGTGACTTGGGCAAAGATTTCCGGATGGAGTTCCCACTCGCCCGGATGCAATGTCTGACGACTCAGAAAATCCGCTTCCCAATTTTCCACTCCTGGGATGTGGATAGCGGACAGGTGGCAGGAGTGAGACTCCGCCCATAGAATGATTTTGGTCACTTCTTCCATCGCTAGGGAACTCCTTGTTCCCCCCTGATGGTTGATGTACGCAACAGTTGTCATGTTGTCTGATTGAAACCGTATGAACTTGGCCCTCGCTAGCTGAGGCCAAGCCTTGAGAGCATTGAATATCGCTCTCAGTTCCAGAATATTTATCGGTAGAAGAGATTCTTCCCGAGACCAAAGACCCTGAGCTTTCAGGGATCCCCAGACCGCGCCCCAGCCCATCAGACTGGCGTCGGTCGTGACAATGACCCACTCTGGTCTGCGGAATGTCATCCCTCGTGACAGGTTGTCCAGGGACAGCCACCAACGGAGTGAGTCTCTGGTCCTCTGATTTACTTGTATCTTCGGAGACAAGTCTGTATAATCCCCATTCCACTGACTGAGCATGCACAGTTGTAATGGTCTTAGATGAATGCGCGCAAAAGGAACTATGTCCATAGCCGCTACCATCAACCCGATCACTTCCATGCACTGAGCTATGGAAGGAAGAGGAACGGAATGAAGTATCCGACAAGAGTCTAGAAGCTTTGTTTTTCTGGCCTCTGTCAGAAATATCCTCATTTCTAAGGAGTCTATTATTGTTCCCAAGAAGGGAACCCTTGTTGACGGAGATAGAGAACTCTTTTCCACGTTCACTTTCCATCCGTGAGATCTGAGAAAGGCCAGGACGATGTCCGTGTGAGCCTTTGCTTGAGGAAGGGACGACGCTTGAATCAGAATGTCGTCCAAGTAAGGTACTACAGCAATGCCCCTTGGTCTTAGCACAGCTAGAAGGGACCCTAGTACCTTTGTGAAAATCCTTGGAGCAGTGGCTAATCCGAAAGGAAGCGCCACGAACTGGTAATGCTTGTCCAGGAATGCGAACCTTAGGAACCGATGATGTTCCTTGTGGATAGGAATATGTAGATACGCATCCTTTAAATCCACCGTGGTCATGAATTGACCTTTCTGGATGGAAGGAAGAATAGTTCGAATGGTTTCCATCTTGAACGATGGAACCTTGAGAAACTTGTTTAAGATCTTGAGATCTAAGATTGGTCTGAACGTTCCCTCTTTTTTGGGAACTATGAACAGATTGGAGTAGAACCCCATCCCTTGTTCTCTTAATGGAACAGGATGAATCACTCCCATTTTTAACAGGTCTTCTACACAATGTAAGAATGCCTGTCTTTTTATGTGGTCTGAAGACAACTGAGACCTGTGGAACCTCCCCCTTGGGGGAAGTCCCTTGAATTCCAGAAGATAACCTTGGGAGACTATTTCTAGCGCCCAAGGATCCAGAACATCTCTTGCCCAAGCCTGAGCGAAGAGAGAGAGTCTGCCCCCCACCAGATCCGGTCCCGGATCGGGGGCCAACATTTCATGCAGTCTTGGTAGCAGTGGCAGGTTTCTTGGCCTGCTTTCCCTTGTTCCAGCCTTGCATTGGTCTCCAAGCTGGCTTGGCTTGAGAAGTATTACCCTCTTGCTTAGAGGACGTAGCACCTCGGGCTGGTCCGTTTCTACGAAAGGGACGAAAATTAGGTTTATTTTTTGCCTTGAAAGGCCGATCCTGAGGAAGGGCGTGGCCCTTACCCCCAGTGATATCAGAGATAATCTCTTTCAAGTCAGGGCCAAACAGCGTTTTCCCCTTGAAAGGAATGTTAAGTAGCTTGTTCTTGGAAGACGCATCAGCCGACCAAGATTTCAACCAAAGCGCTCTGCGCGCCACAATAGCAAACCCAGAATTCTTAGCCGCTAACCTAGCCAATTGCAAAGTGGCGTCTAGGGTGAAAGAATTAGCCAATTTGAGAGCATTGATTCTGTCCATAATCTCCTCATAAGGAGGAGAATCACTATCGACCGCCTTTATCAGCTCATCGAACCAGAAACATGCGGCTGTAGCGACAGGGACAATGCATGCAATTGGTTGTAGAAGGTAACCCTGCTGAACAAACATCTTTTTAAGCAAACCTTCTAATTTTTTATCCATAGGATCTTTGAAAGCACAACTATCCTCTATGGGTATAGTGGTGCGTTTGTTTAAAGTGGAAACCGCTCCCTCGACCTTGGGGACTGTCTGCCATAAGTCCTTTCTGGGGTCGACCATAGGAAACAATTTTTTAAATATGGGGGGAGGGACGAAAGGAATACCGGGCCTTTCCCATTCTTTATTAACAATGTCCGCCACCCGCTTGGGTATAGGAAAAGCTTCTGGGAGCCACGGCACCTCTAGGAACTTGTCCATTTTACATAGCTTCTCTGGGATGACCAACTTGTCACAATCATCCAGAGTGGATAATACCTCCTTAAGCAGAATGCGGAGATGTTCCAACTTAAATTTAAATGCAATCACATCAAGTTCAGCCTGTTGAGAAATGTTCCCTGAATCAGTAATTTCTCCCTCAGACAAAACCTCCCTGGCCCCATCAGACTGGGTTAGGGGCCCTTCAGAGATATTAGTATCAGCGTTGCCATGCTCTTCAGTATCTAAAACAGAGCAGCCGCGCTTACGCTGACAAGTGTTCATTCTGGCTAAAATGTTTTTGACAGAATTATCCATTACAGCCGTTAATTGTTGCATAGTAAGGAGTATTGGCGCGCTAGATGTACTAGGGGCCTCCTGAGTGGGCAAGACTCGTGTAGACGAAGGAGGGAATGATGCAGTACCATGCTTACTCCCCTCACTTGAGGAATCATCTTGGGCATCATTGTCATTATCACATAAATCACATTTATTTAAATGAATAGGAATTCTGGCTTCCCCACATTCAGAACACAGTCTATCTGGTAGTTCAGACATGTTAAACAGGCATAAACTTGATAACAAAGTACAAAAACGTTTTAAAATAAAACCGTTACTGTCACTTTAAATTTTAAACTGAACACACTTTATTACTGCAATTGCGAAAAAACATGAAGGAATTGTACAAAATTCACCAAATTTTCACCACAGTGTCTTAAAGCCTTAAAAGTATTGCACACCAAATTTGGAAGCTTTAACCCTTAAAATAACGGAACCGGAGCCGTTTTAAACTTTAACCCCTTTACAGTCCCTGGTATCTGCTTTGCTGAGACCCAACCAAGCCCAAAGGGGAATACGATACCAAATGATGCCTTCAGAAAGTCTTTTCTAAGTATCAGAGCTCCTCACACATGCGACTGCATGCCATGCCTCTCAAAAACAAGTGCGCCACACCGGCGCGAAAATGAGGCTCTGCTTATGCTTTGGGAAAGTCCCTAAGTAATAAGGTGTCTAATACAGTGCCTGCCGATATTCTTATATCAAAATACCCAGATAAAATGATTCCTCAAGGCTAAATATGTGTTAATAATGAATCGATTTAGCCCAGAAAAGTCTACAGTCTTAATAAGCCCTTGTGAAGCCCTTATTTATGATCGTAATAAACATGGCTTACCGGATCCCATAGGGAAAATGACAGCTTCCAGCATTACATCGTCTTGTTAGAATTTGTCATACCTCAAGCAGCAAGAGACTGCATACTGTTCCCCCAACTGAAGTTAGTAGCTCTCAACAGTCCTGTGTGGAACAGCCATGGATTTTAGTTACGGTTGCTAAAATCATTTTCCTCATACAAACAGAAATCTTCATCTCTTTTCTGTTTCTGAGTAAATAGTACATACCAGCACTATTTCAAAATAACAAACTCTTGATTGAATAATAAAAACTACAGTTAAACACTAAAAAACTCTAAGCCATCTCCGTGGAGATGTTGCCTGTACAACGGCAAAGAGAATGACTGGGGTAGGCGGAGCCTAGGAGGGATCATGTGACCAGCTTTGCTGGGCTCTTTGCCATTTCCTGTTGGGGAAGAGAATATCCCACAAGTAAGGATGACGCCGTGGACCGGACACACCTATGTTGGAGAAAAAGACGCCCACATTATTTGGCGCCTAAATGCTTTAAGCAACAAAAATGACGCCATATCCGGTGACACCGACATTTTTGGCGCAAAAACGTCAAAAAAATGACGCAACTTCCGGCGACAAGTATGACGCCGGAAATGACAAAGAAATTTTTTTGTGCCAAAAAAGTCTGCGCCAAGAATGACGCAATAAGATGAAGCATTTTCAGCCCCCACGAGCCTAACAGCCAACAGGAAAAAAAACATAATTTATGTAAGAACTTACCTGATAAATTAATTTCTTTCATATTAGCAAGAGTCCATGAGCTAGTGACGTATGGGATATACATTCCTACCAGGAGGGGCAAAGTTTCCCAAACCTCAAAATGCCTATAAATACACCCCTCACCACACCCACAATTCAGTTTAACGAATAGCCAAGAAGTGGGGTGATAAAAAAGTGCGAAAGCATATAAAATAAGGAATTGGAATAATTGTGCTTTATACAAAATCATAACCACCACAAAAAAAGGGCGGGCCTCATGGACTCTTGCTAATATGAAAGAAATGAATTTATCAGGTAAGTTCTTACATAAATTATGTTTTCTTTCATGTAATTAGCAAGAGTCCATGAGCTAGTGACGTATGGGATAATGACTACCCAAGATGTGGATCTTTCCACACAAGAGTCACTAGAGAGGGAGGGATAAAATAAAGACAGCCAATTCCTGCTGAAAATAATCCACACCCAAAATAAAGTTTAACGAAAAACATAAGCAGAAGATTCAAACTGAAACCGCTGCCTGAAGTACTTCAGAAGAAGAAAATACATCAAAATGGTAGAATTTAGTAAAAGTATGCAAAGAGGACCAAGTTGCTGCTTTGCAGATCTGGTCAACCGAAGCTTCATTCCTAAACGCCCAGGAAGTAGAAACTGACCTAGTAGAATGAGCTGTAATTCTCTGAGGCGGAGTTTTACCCGACTCAACATAGGCAAGATGAATTAAAGATTTCAACCAAGATGCCAAAGAAATGGCAGAAGCTTTCTGGCCTTTTCTAGAACCGGAAAAGATAACAAATAGACTAGAAGTCTTACGGAAAGATTTCGTAGCTTCAACATAATATTTCAAAGCTCTAACAACATCCAAAGAATGCAACGATTTCTCCTTAGAATTCTTAGGATTAGGACATAATGAAGGAACCACAATTTCTCTACTAATGTTGTTGGAATTCACAACTTTAGGTAAAAATTCAAAAGAAGTTCGCAACACCGCCTTATCCTGATGAAAAATCAGAAAAGGAGACTCACAAGAAAGAGCAGATAATTCAGAAACTCTTCTGGCAGAAGAGATGGCCAAAAGGAACAAAACTTTCCAAGAAAGTAATTTAATGTCCAATGAATGCATAGGTTCAAACGGAGGAGCTTGAAGAGCTCCCAGAACCAAATTCAAACTCCAAGGAGGAGAAATTGACTTAATGACAGGTTTTATACGAACCAAAGCTTGTACAAAACAATGAATATCAGGAAGAATAGCAATCTTTCTGTGAAAAAGAACAGAAAGAGCAGAGATTTGTCCTTTCAAAGAACTTGCGGACAAACCCTTATCTAAACCATCCTGAAGAAACTGTAAAATTCTCGGTATTCTAAAAGAATGCCAGGAAAAATGATGAGAAAGACACCAAGAAATATAAGTCTTCCAGACTCTATAATATATCTCTCAAGATACAGATTTACGAGCCTGTAACATAGTATTAATCACAGAGTCAGAGAAACCTCTTTGACCAAGAATCAAGCGTTCAATCTCCATACCTTTAAATTTAAGGATTTCAGATCCTGATGGAAAAAAGGACCTTGTGACAGAAGGTCTGGTCTTAACGGAAGAGTCCACGGTTGGCAAGAGGCCATCCGGACAAGATCCGCATACCAAAACCTGTGAGGCCATGCCGGAGCTACCAGCAGAACAAACGAGCATTCCTTCAGAATCTTGGAGATTACTCTTGGAAGAAGAACTAGAGGCGGAAAGATATAGGCAGGATGATACTTCCAAGGAAGTGATAATGCATCCACTGCCTCCGCCTGAGGATCCCGGGATCTGGACAGATACCTGGGAAGTTTCTTGTTTAGATGGGACGCCATCAGATCTATTTCTGGAAGTTCCCACATTTGAACAATCTGAAGAAATACCTCTGGGTGAAGAGACCATTCGCCCGGATGCAACGTTTGGCGACTGAGATAATCCGCTTCCCAATTGTCTATACCTGGGATTCCGAGGAGCTGGATTCCGCCCAAACCAAAATTCGAGATACTTCTTTCATAGCCAGAGGACTGTGAGTCCCTCCTTGATGAGTGATGTATGCCACAGCTGTGACATTGTCTGTCTGAAAACAAATGAACGATTCTCTCTTTAGAAGAGGCCAAAACTGAAGAGCTCTGAAAATTGCACGGAGTTCCAAAATATTGATCGGCAATCTCACCTCCTGAGATTCCCAAACTCCTTGTGCCGTCAGAGATCCCCACACAGCTCCCCAACCCGTGAGACTTGCATCTGTTGAAATTACAGTCCAGGTCGGAAGCACAAAAGAAGCCCCCTGAATTAAATGATGGTGATCTGTCCACCATGTTAGAGAGTGTCGAACAATCGGTTTTAAAGATATTGTTTGAGATATCTTCGTGTAATCCTTGCACCATTGCTTCAGCATACAGAGCTGAAGAGGTCGCATGTGAAAACGAGCAAAGGGGATCGCGTCTGATGCAGCAGTCATAAGACCTAGAATTTCCATGCATAAGGCTACCGAAGGTAATGATTGTGACTGAAGGTTTCGACAAGCTGCAAACAATTTTAGACGTCTCTTGTCTGTTAAAGACAGAGTCATGGACACTGAATCCATCTGGAAACCCAGAAAGGTTACCCTTGTCTGAGGAATCAAAGAACTTTTTGGTAAATTGATCCTCCAACCATGATCTTGAAGAAACAACACAAGTCGATTCGTATGAGATTCTGCTAAATGTAAAGACTGAGCAAGTACCAAGATATCGTCCAAATAAGGAAATACCACAATACCCTGTTCTCTGATTACAGACAGAAGGGCACCGAGAACCTTTGTAAAAATTCTTGGAGCTGTAGCTAGGCCAAACGGCAGAGCCACAAACTGGTAATGCTTGTCCAGAAAAGAGAATCTCAGGAACTGATAATGATCTGGATGAATCGGAATATGCAGATATGCATCCTGTAAATCTATTGTGGACATATAATTCCCTTGCTGAACAAAAGGCAAGATAGTCCTTACAGTTACCATTTTGAACGTTGGTATCCTTACATAACGATTCAATATTTTTAGATCCAGAACTGGTCTGAAGGAATTCTCCTTCTTTGGTACAATGAAGAGATTTGAATAAAACCCCATCCCCTGTTCTGGAACTGGAACTGGCATAATTACTCCAGTCAACTCTAGATCTGAAACACATTTCAGAAATGCTTGAGCTTTTACTGGATTTACTGGGACACGGGAAAGAAAAAATCTCTTTGCAGGAGGTCTCATCTTGAAACCAATTCTGTACCCTTCTGAAACAATGTTCTGAATCCAAAGATTGTGAACAGAATTGATCCAAATTTCCTTGAAAAAATGTAACCTGCCCCCTACCAGCTGAGCTGGAATGAGGGCCGCACCTTCATGTGGACTTAGAAGCAGGCTTTGCCTTTCTAGCTGGCTTGGATTTATTCCAGACTGGAGATGGTTTCCAAACTGAAACTGCTCCTGAGGATGAAGGATCAGGCTTTTGTTCTTTGTTGAAACGAAAGGAACGAAAACGATTATTAGCCCTGCCTTTACCTTTAGATTTTTTATCCTGTGGTAAAAAAGTTCCTTTCCCACCAGTAACAGTTGAAATGATGGAATCCAACTGAGAACCAAATAATTTGTTACCCTGGAAAGAAATAGAAAGTAAAGTTGATTTAGAAGCCATATCAGCATTCCAAGTCTTAAGCCATAAAGCTCTTCTAGCTAAAATAGCTAGAGACATAAACCTGACATCAACTCTGATAATATCAAAAATGGCATCACAGATAAAATTATTAGCATGCTGAAGAAGAATAATAATGTCATGAGAATCACGATGTGTTACTTGTTGCGCTAAAGTTTAGCAAGGGTAGAAATAGCCCCATCAACTTTAGGGATTTTGTCCCAAAATTCTAATCTGTCAGACGGCACAGGATATAAATGCTTAAAACGTTTAGAAGGAGTAAATGAATTACCCAATTTATCCCATTCTTTGGAAATTACTGCAGAAATAGCATTAGGAACAGGAAAAACTTCTGGAATAACCACAGGAGCTTTAAATACCTTATCCAAACGTTTAGAATTAGTATCAAGAGGACCAGAATCCTCTATTTCTAAAGCAATTAGAACTTCTTTAAGTAAAGAACGAATAAATTCCATTTTAAATAAATATGAAGATTTATCAGCATCAACCTCAGAGACAGAATCCTCTGAACCAGAGGAGTCATCAGAATGATGATGTTCATTTAAAAATTCATCTGTAGGGAGAGAAGTTTTAAAGGATTTTTTACGTTTACTAGAAGGAGAAATAACAGACATAGCCTTCTTTATGGATTCAGAAACAAAATCTCTTATATTATCAGGAACATTCTGCACCTTAGATGTTGAAGGAACTGCAACAGGCAATGGTACTTTACTAAAGGAAATATTATCTGCTTTAACAAGTTTGTCATGACAATCAATACAAACAACAGCTGGAGAAATAGCTACCAAAAGTTTACAGCAGATACACTTAGCTTTGGTAGATTCAGCACTTGACAGCGATTTTCCTGTAGTATCTTCTGACTCAGATGCAACGTGAGACATCTTGCAATATGTAAGAGAAAAAACAACATATATATAAAGCAAAATTGATCAAATTCCTTAAATGACAGTTTCAGGAATGGGAAAAAAATGCCAAAGAACAAGCTTCTAGCAACCAGAAGCAATAAAAAATGAGACTTAAATAATGTGGAGACAAAAGCGACGCCCATATTTTTTCGCGCCAAATAAGACGCCCACATTATTTGGCGCCTAAATGCTTTTGGCGCCAAAAATGACGCCACATCCGGAACGCCGACATTTTTGGCGCGAAATAACGTAAAAAAATGACGCAACTTCCGGCGACACGTATGACGCCGGAAACGGAAATAGAATTTTTGCGCCAAAAAAGTCAGCGCCAAGAATGACGCAATAAAATGAAGCATTTTCAGCCCCCGCGAGCCTAACAGCCCACAGGGAAGAGTCAAATTTTTGAAGGTAAGAAAAAAATGGTTAAATCAAAATGCATTATCCCAAATATGAAACTGACTGTCTGAAAATAAGGAAAGTTGAACATTCTGAGTCAAGGCAAATAAATGTTTGAATACATATATTTAGAACTTTATAAACAAAGTGCCCAACCATAGCTTGGAGTGTCACAGAAAATAAGACTTACTTACCCCAGGACACTCATCTACATATAGCAGATAGCCAAACCAGTACTGAAACGAGAATCAGCAGAGGTAATGGTATATATAAGAGTATATCGTCGATCTGAAAAGGGAGGTAAGAGATGAATCTCTACGACCGATAACAGAGAACCTATGAAATAGACCCCGTAGAAGGAGATCACTGCATTCAAATAGGCAATACTCTCCTCACATCCCTCTGACATTCACTGCACGCTGAGAGGAAAACCGGGCTCCAACTTGCTGCGGAGCGCATATCAACGTAGAATCTAGCACAAACTTACTTCACCACCTCCATCGGAGGCAAAGTTTGTAAAACTGAATTGTGGGTGTGGTGAGGGGTGTATTTATAGGCATTTTGAGGTTTGGGAAACTTTGCCCCTCCTGGTAGGAATGTATATCCCATACGTCACTAGCTCATGGACTCTTGCTAATTACATGAAAGAAAAGTCAAATTTTAAGGTAAGAAAAATTGATTATTCAAATGCATTATCCCAAATAATGAAACTGACTGTCTGAAATAAGGAATGTTGAACATCATGAATCAAGGCAAATAAATGTTTAAACACATATATTTAGAACTTTATATAAAAGTGCCCAACCATAGCTTAGAGAGTCACAAAAATAAGACTTACTTACCCCAGGACACTCATCTACATGTAGTAGAAAGCCAAACCAGTACTGAAACGAGAATCAGTAGAGGTAATGGTATATATAAGAGTATATCGTCGATCTGAAAAGGGAGGTAAGAGATGAATCTCTACGACCGATAACAGAGAACCTATGAAATAGACCCCGTAGAAGGAGATCATTGAATTCAAATAGGCAATACTCTCTTCACATCCCTCTGACATTCACTGCACACTGAGAGGAAAACCGGGCTCCAGCCTGCTGCAAAGCGCATATCAACGAAGAATGTAGCACAAACTTATATCACCACCTCAATGGGAGGAAAAGTTTGTAAAAACTGATTTGTGGGTGTGGCGAGGGGTGTATTTATAGGCATTTTGAGGTTTGGGAAACTTTGCCCCTCCTGGTAGGAATGTATATCCCAAACGTCACTAGCTCATGGACTCTTGCTAATTACATGAAAGAAATCTGACCTTTCAAAGAACTGGCAGAAAGACCTTTCTGCAAGCAATCTTGAAGAAACTCAAGAATTCTAGGAATCCTAAAAAAATGCTAAGAATAATATTGAAGAGAACACCAAGAGATAACAGCTTTCCAAACCTTATAATAGATACTTCTAGTAACCGGTTTCCTAGCCTGAACAAGAATATTAACAACAGACTCAGAAAAACCTCTGACAAAGAACTATACGTTCAATCTTAGAGACTTTAGATCTGGATGGAAAACGGGACCCTGAGACAGAAGATCTTTTCTTAAAGGAAGAGGCTAGTGCTGATAAATAGAAATCTGAACCAGATCTGCAAACCAAACATTTTGAGGCCATATTGGAGAAATTAGAATCACTGATGCCATCTCTTGCCTGATCTTGACTATTACTCTGGATAACCGTACCAGATGAGGAAACACATAAGCTAGCCAAAATTACCAAAGCAGTCTCCAGAGTCCTTGGATTTCTGGATCTGGAGAAATACTGAGGAAATGTGTTGTTTAAACCTGGAAACCATGAGATCTCTCTCTGGTAGGCCCCAAAGATTAACAATCTGACAGAATACATTTGGATGAAGAGACCGTTCCCCTGGATGGATTTTCTAAAGACAATCTGTTTCCCAATCGTCCACTCCTGGAACATGAATAGCAGATATATGAGAATGATGGATTTCTGCCCAATGCAGAAGTCTCTGAACTTCCTTCATTGCCAAGGAACAACTGGTTCCCACTGGTGATAGATATAAGCCACAGATGAACTGTAACATTGTCTGACTGAAACTGAAGGAAGTATTCTATCCTTAAGTGGGTACAAAAAAGAAGAGGGTTATGAATTGCTTGGAGTTCAAAAATATTTATGGGCAACCTGACCTCCCAGGGTGCCCAAATTCCTTGAGCAAGACACTAACCCCATACAGCACCACAACTGGACAGACTTGCATCTGTCGAAATAACAGTTAACAGAGGAAAAAAAAAAAAACAGAATTTATGCTTACCTGTTAAATTACTTTCTCCAACGGTGTGTCCGGTCCACGGCGTCATCCATTACTTGTGGGAATATTCTCTTCCCCAACAGGAAATGGCAAAGAGCACAGCAAAAGCTGCCCATATAGCCCCTCCTCAGGCTTCGCCCCTCAGTCATTCGACCGACGGTTAGGAGAAAAAAAGGAGAAACTATAGGGTGCCGTGGTGACTGTAGTGTATAGAGAAAGAACATTTTTCAAACCTGATTAAAAAACCAGGGCGGGCCGTGGACCGGACACACCGTTGGAGAAAGTAATTTATCAGGTAAGCATAAATTCTGTTTTCTCCAACATTGGTGTGTCCGGTCCATGGCGTCATCCATTACTTGTGGGAACCAATACCAAAGCTTTAGGACACGGATGAAGGGAGGGAGCAAATCAGGTTACCTAAACGGAAGGCACCATGGCTTGCAAAACCTCTCTCCCAAAAATAGCCTCCGAAGAAGCATAAGTATCAAATTTGTAGAATTTGGCAAAAGTGTGCAGAGAAGACCAAGTCGCTGCCTTACATATCTGATCAACAGAAGCCTCGTTCTTGAAGGCCCATGTGGAAGCCCTAGTGGAGTGAGCTGTGATTCGTTCAGGAGGCTGCCGTCCGGCAGTCTCATAAGCCAATCGGATGATGCTTTTCAGCCAGAAAGAGAGGTAGCAGTAGCTTTTTGTCCTCTCCTCTTACCAGAATAAACAACAAACAAAGATGAAGTTTGTCTGAAATCCTTTGTTGCGTCTAAATAGAACTTTAAAGCACGGACCACATCTAAATTGTGTAAGAAGCGTTCCTTCTTTGAAACTGGATTTGGACACAGAGAAGGAACAACTATTTCCTGGTTAATATTCTTGTTGGAAACTACTTTTGGAAGAAAACCAGGTTTAGTACGCAAAACAACCTTATCTGAATGGAACACCAGATAGGGTGGATCATACTGCAAAGCAGATAATTCAGAAACTCTTCTAGCAGAAGAAATAGCAACCAAAAACTGAACTTTCCAAGATAGTAGCTTGATATCTATGGAATGTAAAGGTTCAAACGGAACCCCTTGAAGAACTGAAAGAACTAAATTTAGACTCCAAGGAGGAGTCATGGGTCTGTAAACAGGCTTGATTCTGACCAAAGCCTGTACAAAAGCTTGTACATCTGGCACAGCTGCCAGTCGTTTGTGTAACAAAACAGATAAAGCAGAAATCTGTCCTTTTAGGGAACTCGCTGACAACCCTTTATCCAAACCCTCTTGGAGAAAGGAGAGAATCTTACTCCAGGAGAATCCCTTGGATTCACACCAACAGATATATTTTTTCCATATTTTATGGTAAATCTTTCTAGTCACAGGTTTTCTGGCTTGGACCAGAGTATCTATCACTGAATTTGAAAACCCACGCTTGGATAAAATCAAGCGTTCAATTTCCAAGCAGTCAGCTGCAGAGAAACTAGATTTGGATGTTCGAATGGACCTTGTACTAGAAGATCCTGTCTCAAAGGTAGCTTCCATGGTGGAGCCGATGACATATTCACCAGGTCTGCATACCAAGTCCTGCGTGGCCACGCAGGAGCTATCAGAATCACCAAGGCCTTCTCCTGTTTGATCCTGGCTACGAGCCTGGGAAGGAGAGGAGAGGAAACGGTGGAAACACATAAGCTAGGTTGAACGACCAAGGCGCCACTAATGCATCCACTAGAGTCGCCTTGGGATCCCTGGATCTGGACCCGTAGCAAGGAACCTTGAAGTTCTGACGAGATGCCATCAGATCCATGTCTGGAATGCCCCATAATTGAGTTAACTGGGCAAAGACCTCCGGGTGGAGTTCCCACTCCCCCGAATGGAAAATCTGACGACTCAAATAATCCGCCTCCCAGTTGTCTACTCCTGGGATGTGAATTGCAGATAGATGGCAGGAGAGATCCTCCGCCCATTTGATGATCTTGGATACCTCTCTCATCGCCAAGGAACTCTTTGTTCCTCCCTGATGGTTGATGTAAGCTACAGTCGTCATGTTGTCTGACTGGAATCTTATGAATCCGGCCTTCGCTAGTTGAGGCCAAGCCCGGAGCGCATTGAATATCGCTCTCAGTTCCAGGATGTTTATCGGGAGAAGAGACTCTTCCCGAGACCATAGACCCTGAGCTTTCAGGGAATCCCAGACCGCGCCCCAGCCTAATAGACTGGCGTCGGTCGTGACAATGACCCACTCTGGTCTGCGGAAACTCATTCCCTGAGACAGGTGATCCTGAGTCAACCACCAACGGAGTGAGTCTCTGGTTACCTGGTCTACTTGAATCTGGGGAGACAAGTCTGCATAGTCCCCATTCCACTGATTGAGCATGCACAGTTGTAATGGTCTTAGATGAATTCGAGCAAAAGGAACTATGTCCATTGCTGCAACCATCAATCCTACTACTTCCATGCACTGAGCTATGGAAGGCTGCAGAATAGAGTGAAGAACTTGACAAGCGTTTAGAAGCTTTGACTTTCTGACTTCTGTCAGGAAGATCTTCATTTCTAAAGAATCTATTATTGTTCCCAAAAAGGGAACTCTTGTTGACGGAGACAGGGAACTCTTTTCTACGTTCACCTTCCACCCGTGAGATCTGAGAAAGGCTAGAACAATGTCTGTATGAGCCTTTGCCTTGGAAAGAGACAACGCTTGAATTAGAATGTCGTCTAGATAAGGTGCCACTGCAATGCCCCTCGGTCTTAGAACCGCCAGAAGGGACCCTAGCACCTTCGTGAAAATTCTGGGAGCAGTGGCTAAACCGAACGGAAGAGCCACGAACTGGTAATGTTTGTCCAGAAAGGCGAACCTTAGGAACTGATGATGATCGTTGTGGATAGGAATATGTAGGTACGCATCCTTTAAATCCACGGTAGTCATATATTGACGCTCCTTGATTGTAGGTAAAATTGTTCGAATGGTTTCCATTTTGAACGATGGAACTCTGAGAAATTTGTTTAGAATTTTTAAATCCAGAATTGGTCTGTAAGTTCCCTCTTTTTTGGGAACTACAAACAGGTTTGAGTAAAACCCCTGACCTTGTTCCACTGTTGGAACTGGGTGTATCACTCCCATCTTTTACACAACGTAAGAATGCCTGTCTCTTTATTTGGTCTGAAGATAAGCGAGACATGTGGAACCTTCCCCTTGGAGGAAGTTCCTTGAATTCTAGAAGATAACCCTGAGAGACTATTTCTAGAGCCCAGGGATCCGGAACATCTCTTGCCCAAGCCTGAGCAAAGAGAGAGAGTCTGCCCCCTACTAGATCCGGTCCCGGATCGGGGGCTACCCCTTCATGCTGTCTTGGTAGCAGCAGCAGGCTTATTGGCATGTTTACCCTTGTTCCAACCTTGCATTGGTTTCCAAGCTGGTTTAGCCTGGGAAGCGTTACCCTCTTGTCTAGAGGCTGCAGAGTTAGAAGCCGGTCCATTCCTGAAATTACGAAAGGAACGAAAATTGGACTTATTCTTAGCCTTGAAAGGCCTATCCTGAGGGAGGGCATGGCCCTTCCCCCCAGTGATGTCTGAAATCATTTCTTTCAATTCTGGCCCAAAAAGGGTCTTACCTTTGAAAGGGATATTAAGCAATTTTGTCTTGGAAGATACATCCGCCGACCAAGACTTTAGCCATAGCGCTCTGCGCACCACAATTGCAAACCCTGAATTTTTCGCCGCTAATCTCGGTAATTGCAAAGCGGCATCTAAAATAAAGGAATTAGCTAACTTAAGTGCGTGAATTCTGTCCATGACTTCCTCATATGGAGTCTCCTTATTGAGTGACTTTTCTAGTTCATCGAACCAGAAACACGCCGCCGTAGTGACAGGAATAATGCACGAAATTGGTTGGAGGAGGTAACCTTGCTGAACAAAAATCTTTTTAAGCAAACCCTCCAATTTTTTATCCATAGGATCTTTGAAAGCACAATTGTCCTCAATGGGAATAGTCGTGCGTTTGGCTAGCGTAGAAACTGCCCCCTCAACCTTAGGGACTGTTTGCCATGTGTCCTTCCTTGGGTCGACCATGGGGAACAATTTCTTAAATATAGGAGGTGGGACAAAAGGTATGCCTGGTTTCTCCCACTCCTTATTCACTATGTCAGCCACCCTTTTAGGTATCGGAAAGGCATCAGGGTGCACCGGGACCTCTAGGAATTTGTCCATCTTGCACAATTTTTCTGGAATGACCAAAGAGTCACAATCATCCAGTGTAGTTAGCACCTCCTTAAGTAATGCGCGGAGATGCTCTAACTTAAATTTAAATGTCACAACATCAGGTTTTGCCTGTTGAGAAATTCTTCCTGAATCAGAAAGTTCTCCCTCCGACAAACCCTCCCTCACTGCCACTTCTGACTGGTGTGAGGGTATGACAGATAAATTATCGTCAGCGCCTTCTTCCTCCACTGTATTTAAAACTGAGCAATCACACTTTCTTTGAAATGCTGGCATTTTGGATAAAATATTAGCTATGGAATTATCCATTACTGCCGTTAATTGTTGCATAGTAACAAGCATTGGCGCGCTAGATGTACTAGGGGTCGCCTGCACGGGCATAACTGGTATTGACACAGAAGGAGAGGATGAAGAACTATCCCCACTACCTTCATTTGAGGAATCTTGGGCAACCTTATTAAATGTGACAGTACTGTCCTTACTTTGTCTGGACGCCATGGCACAATTATCACATACATTTGAAGGGGGGACCACCTTGGCCTCCATACATACAGAACATGTTCTATCTGAAAGTACAGACATGTTAGACAGTCTTAAACAGGCTAACAATGCAAAAAAAAATGTTTTTAAACAAAACCGTTACTGTCTCTTTAAATGTTAAACAGAGCACACTTTATTTCTGAATGTGTGAAAAACTATGAAGGAAATATCCAATCTTTACCACAGTGTCTTAATGCTTTAAAAGTATTGCACCCCAATTTTCAAGCTTTTAACCCCTTAAATGAGGAAACCGGAGCCGTTTAATCAATTAGCAATTTTAACCCCACTACAGTCCCAGCCACAGCGTTTGCTGCGACTTCACCTGTCCTTGGGGGTTATACGATACCAAATTAAGCCTTCCAGGAACGTTTTCAATTATCACCAGACCCTCTCACATGCAGCTGCATGCACTGCATCCAAAAGAAACTGTGCAATTATGGCGCGAAAATGAGGCTCTGCCTACTATAGTGAAAGACCCTTCCTGACTGGGAAGGTGTCTAAACGACTGCCTGGCGCCTAAAAACGTTCCCCAACACTAAAAGTTTAGAAATCACTTCAAACTTCATAAAAAACTTAAATAAATAAAGCAATCGATTTAGCCCACAAGAGTGTCAACCAGTGTATAGCCCATAATAAGCCTTCATTCTGTTAGGAGTCTAAGAAAATGGCTTACCGATCCCCAAGAGGGAAAATGACAGTCTTCTAGCATTACACAGTCTTGTTAGAAAATGGACTAGTCATACCTTGAGCAGAAAAGTCTGCAAACTGTTCCCCCCAACTGAAGTTCTCTGGGCTCAACAGTCCTGCGTGGGAACAGCAATTGATTTTAGTTACTGCTGCTAAAATCATACTCCTCTTTTAAACAGAACTCTTCATCCCTTTCTGTTTTAGAGTAAATAGTACAAACCGGCACTATTTTAAAATAAACTCTTGATAGAAGAATAAAAAACTACAACTAAACACCACATACTCTTCACCATCTCCGTGGAGATGCTACTTGTTCAGAGCTGCAAAGAGAATGACTGGTGGGCGGAGCCTGAGGAGGGGCTATATGGGCAGCTTTTGCTGTGCTCTTTGCCATTTCCTGTTGGGGAAGAGAATATTCCCACAAGTAATGGATGATGCCGTGGAAAGGACACACCAATGTTGGATAAAACATAATTTATGAAAGAACTTACCTGCTAAATTAATTTCTTTCATATTGTCAAGAGTCCATGATCTAGTGATGTATGGGATATACAATCCTATCAGGTGGGACAAAGTTTCCCAAACCTCAAAATGCCTATAAATACATCCCTCACCACACCCACAATTCAATTTAACGAATAGCCAAGTAGTGGTGTGGTAAAATGAGTAGTAAAGCATACAAAAAGAGGAACTGGAAAAATAACTGCGCTTTATACAAAAAATCATAACCACCTTAAAAAGGGTGGGCCTCATGGACTCTTGCCAATATGAAAGAAATTAATTTATCAGGTAAGTTCTTACATAAATTATGTTTTCTTTCATGTATTTGGCAAGAGTCCATGAGCTAGTGATGTATGGGATAGAAATACCCAAGATGTGGAAGTCCACTGCAGAGTCACTAGAGAGGGAGGGATAAAATAACAGCTATTTCCACTGAGAAATGAAATCCACACAATAATTAAGTTTTTCTAAAAAAAAATTAAATCAAAAGCAGTATAATCAAACTGAAACAGCTGCCTGAAGAACTTTTTCTACCAAAGACTGCTTCAGAAGAAGCAAATACATCAAAATGGTAAAAACAATAAAAGTATGCAAAGACGACCAAATTACTGATTTGCAAATTTGATCAACCCAATCTTCATTCTGAAAAAGCCCAAGAAAAGTTGACTAAGCTTAGTAGAATGAGCTGTAAAATTCTGAGGCAGAGACTGCTGGCCTCAAAATAAGCCTCGAAATACAAAAGCTTTAATCAGGATGCCAAAGAAACAGCAGATAGACTGAAGTCTTCTGAAATTCAAGTAACCTTGATATAGAATTATAAAGTTTTTACCACATCCAAAGGATGTAAAAGAACTCTCAAAGAATTCTTTAGCATTAGGACACAAAGAAGGGACAACAATTTCTCTACTAATGTTGTTCAAATTCACAACCTTTTATTCTTACCTGATAAATTTGTTTCTTTGACACAGTGAGTCCACGGATCATCATAATTACTATTGGAAATATCACTCCTGGCCTGCAGGAGGCGGAAAAGAGAACCACAGCAAAAGCTGTTAAATACCACTCCCCTTACCCACAAACCCCAGTCATTCGACCAGCAGGAAAGGAGAAAAGAAAGTAATATAAGGTGCAGAGGTGCCTGAGGTTTATGAAAAAATAAACCATCTTAAAATACAGGGCGGGCCGTGGACTCACAGTGTCAAGAAATAAACAAAATTTATCAGGTAAGAATAAATTTTATTTTCTTTCTAATGACACGGTGAGTCCACAGATCATCATAATTACTATTGGGAATTAATACCCAAGCTAGAGGACACGGATGATAAGGGAAGGACAAAACAGTTAGCCTAAACAAAAGGCACCACTGCTTGAAGAACCTTTCTCCCAAAAACAGCCTCAGCAGAAGCAAAAGTTTAAAATTTTGAAAATTTTGAAAAAACATAATTTATGCTTACCTGATAAATTTATTTCTCTTGTAGTGTATCCAGTCCACGGATCATCCATTACTTGTGGGATATTCTCCTTCCCAACAGGAAGTTGCAAGAGGATCACCCACAGCAGAGCTGCTATATAGCTCCTCCCCTCACTGCCGTATCCAGTCATTCGAACGAAACAAGACGAGAAAGGAGAAACCATAGGGTGCAGTGGTGACTGTAGTTTAATTAAAATTTAGACCTGCCTTAAAAGGACAGGGCGGGCCGTGGACTGGATACACTACAAGAGAAATAAATTTATCAGGTAAGCATAAATTATGTTTTCTCTTGTTAAGTGTATCCAGTCCACGGATCATCCATTACTTGTGGGATACCAATACCAAAGCTAAAGTACACGGATGATGGGAGGGACAAGGCAGGAACTTAAACGTAAGGAACCACTGCCTGTAGAACCTCTCTCCTAAAAACAGCCTCCGAAGAAGCAAAAGTGTCAAATTTGTAAAATTTTGAAAAGTTGTGAAGCGAAGACCAAGTCGTAGCCTTGCAAATCTGTTCAACAGAGGCCTCATTTTTAAAGGCCCAGGTGGAAGCCACAGCTCTAGTAGAATGAGCTGTAATCCTTTCAGGGGGCTGCTGTCCAGCAGTCTCATATGCTAAGCGTATTATGCTCCGAAGCCAAAAGGAGAGAGGTTGCCAAAGCTTTTTGACCTCTCCTCTGTCCAGAGTAAACGACAAACAGGGCAGATGTTTGACGAAAATCTTTAGTAGCCTGTAAGTAAAACTTCAAGGTACAGACTACGTCCAGATTATGCAAATCCTTTGAAGAAGGATTAGGACACAATGATTGGACACAATGACACTCTTGATTGATATTCCTGTTAGAAAGCACCTTAGGTAAAAACCCAGGTTTGGTACGCAGAACTACCTTGTCTGAATGAAAAATCAGATAAGGAGAATCACAATGTAAGGCAGATAACTCAGAGACTCTTCGAGCCAAGGAAATAGCCATCAAAAACAGAACTTTCCAAGATAAAAGTTTAATATCAATGGAATGAAGGGGTTCAAACGGAACTCCCTGAAGAACTTTAAGAACCAAGTTTAAGCTCCACGGGGGAGCAACAGTTTTAAACACAGGCTTAATCCTAACCAAAGCCTGACAAAATGCCTGGACGTCTGGAACTTCTGCCAGACGCTTGTGCAAAAGAATAGACAGAGCAGAGATCTGTCCTTTTAAAGAACTAGCTGATAAGCCTTTTTCCAAACCCTCTTGGAGAAAGGACAATATCCTTAGAATCCTAACCTTACTCCATGAGTAACTCTTGGATTCACACCAATAAAGATATTTACGCCATATCTTATGGAAGATTTTCCTGGTGACAGGCTTCCGAGCCTGTATTAAGGTATCAATGACTGACTTGGAGAAGCCACGCCTTGATAGAATCAAGCGTTCAATCTCCATGCAGTCAGTCTCAGAGAAATTAGATTTGGATGATTGAAAGGACCTTGTATTAGAAGGTCCTGCCTCAGAGGCAGAGTCCATGGTGGAAGAGATGACATGTCCACTAGGTCTGCATACCAGGTCCTGCGTGGCCACGCAGGCGCTATCAGAATCACTGATGCTCTCTCCTGTTTGATTTTGGCAATCAGACGAGGGAGCAGAGGAAACGGTGGAAACACATAGGACAGGTTGAAGAACCAAGGAGCTGCTAGAGCATCTATCAGCGTTGCTCCCGGGTCCCTGGACCTGGATCCGTAACAAGGAAGCTTGGCGTTCTGGTGAGACGCCATGAGATCCAGTTCTGGTTTGCCCCAACGATGGATCAGTTGAGCAAACACCTCCGGATGGAGTTCCCACTCCCCCGGATGAAAAGTCTGACGACTTAGAAAATCTTCTCTACGCCTGGGATGTGGATCGCTGACAGGTGGCAAGAGTGAGAATCTGCCCAGCGAATTATCTTTGAGACTTCTAACATCGCTAGGGAACTCCTGGTTCCCCCTTGATGGTTGATGTAAGCCACAGTCGTGATGTTGTCCGACTGAAATCTGATGAACCTCAGTGTTGCTAACTGAGGCCAAGCTAGAAGAGCATTGAATATTGCTCTTAACTCCAGAATATTTATTGGGAGGCGTTTCTCCTCCTGAGTCCACGATCCCTGAGCCTTCAGGGAGTTCCAGACTGTGCCCCAACCTAGAAGGCTGGCATCTGTTGTTACAATCGTCCAATCTGGCCTGCGAAAGGTCATACCCTTGGACAGATGGACCCGAGAAAGCCACCAGAGAAGAGAATCTCTGGTCTCTTGATCCAGATTTAGTAGAGGGGACAAATCTGAGTAATCCCCATTCCACTGACTTAGCATGCATAATTGCAGCGGTCTGAGATGCTGGCGTGCAAATGGCACTATGTCCATTGCCGCTACCATTAAGCCGATTACTTCCATGCACTGAGCCACTGACGGGCGTGGAATGGAATGAAGGACACGGCAAGCATTTAGAAGTTTTGATAACCTGGACTCCGTCAGGTAAATTTTCATCTCTACAGAATCTATAAGAGTCCCTAGGAAGGAGACTCTTGTGAGTGTTGATAGAGAACTCTTTTCCACGTTCACTTTCCACCCATGCGACCTCAGAAATGCCAGAACTATCTCTGTATGAGACTTGGCAATTTGAAAGCTTGACGCCTGTATCAGGAAGTTGTCTAGATACGGAGCCACCGCTATGCCTCGCGGTCTTAGAACCGCCAGAACTGAGCCCAGAACCTTTGTAAAAATTCACGGGGCAGTGGCCAACCCAAAGGGAAGAGCTACAAATTGGTAATGCCTGTCTAGAAAGGCAAACCTTAGGAACTGATGATGATCTTTGTGAATGGGTATGTGAAGGTAGGCATCCTTTAAGTCCACTGTGGTCATGTACTGACCCTCTTGGATCATGGGTAGGATGGTCCGAATAGTTTCCATTTTGAATGATGGAACTCTGAGGAATTTGTTTAAGATCTTTAGATCCAAGATTGGTCTGAGGGTTCCCTCTTTCTTGGGAACCACAAACAGATTTGAATAAAATCCCTGTCCTGGTTCCGTCCGCGGAACTGGATGGATCACTCCCATTACTAGGAGGTCTTTCACACAGCTTAGGAATGCCTCTTTCTTTATCTGGTTTGCTGATAACCTTGAAAGATGAAATCTCCCTTGTGGAGGAGAAGCTTTGAAGTCCAGAAGATATCCCTGAAATATGATCTCCAACGCCCAGGGATCCTGAACATCTCTTGCCCACGCCTGGGCGAAGAGAGAAAGTCTGCCCCCCACTAGATCCGTTTCCGGATAGGGGGCCGTTCCTTCATGCTGTCTTGGGGGCAGCAGCAGGATTCCTGGCCTGCTTGCCCTTGGTTCCAGGACTGGTTAGGTTTCCAGGCCTGTCTGGAATGAGCAACAGTTCCCTCTTGTTTTGAAGCGGAGGAAGTTGATGCTGCTCCTGCCTTGAAATTTCGAAAGGCACGAAAATTAGACTGTTTGGCCTTTGATTTGGCCCTGTCCTGAGGAAGGGTATGACCCTTGCCTCCAGTAATGTCAGCAATAATTTCCTTCAAGCCAGGCCCGAATAAGGTCTGCCCCTTGAAAGGAATGTTGAGTAATTTAGACTTTGAAGTCACGTCAGCTGACCAGGATTTAAGCGCCTGGATGGCGAATCTGGAATTCTTAGCCGTTAGTTTAGTCAAATGAACAATGGCATCAGAAACAAAATGAGTTAGCTAGCTTAAGCGTTCTAAGCTTGTCAATAATTTCATTCAATGGAGCTGCCTGGATGGCCTCTTCCAGGGCCTCAAACCAGAATGCCGCCGCCGCAGCAGTGACAGGCGCAATGCATGCAAGGGGCTGTAAAATAAAACCTTGTTGAATTAACATTTTCTTAAGGTAACCCTCCAATTTTTTATCCATTGGATCTGAAAAAGCACAACTGTCCTCAACCGGGATAGTGGTACGCTTTGCTAAAGTAGAAACTGCTCCCTCCACCTTAGGGACCGTCTGCCATAAGTCCCGTGTAGTGGCGTCTATTGGAAACATTTTTCTAAATATAGGAGGTGGGGAAAAGGGCACACCGGGTCTATCCCACTCCTTGATAATTTCTGTAAGCCTTTTAGGTATAGGAAAAATGTCAGTACACACCGGCACCGCATAGTATCTATCCAGCCTACACAATTTCTCTGGAATTGCAACTGTGTTACAGTCATTCAGAGCAGCTAATACCTCCCCAAGCAATACACTGAGGTTCTCAAGCTTAAATTTAAAATTAGAAATCTCTGAATCAGGTTTCCCCGAGTCAGAGATATCACCCACAGACTGAAGCTCTCCGTCCTCATGTTCTGCATACTGTGATGCAGTATCAGACATGGCTCTAACAGCATTTGCGCGCTCTGTATCTCTCCTAACCCCAGAGCTATTGCGCTTGCCTCTTAATTCAGGCAATCTAGATAATACCTCTGACAGGGTATTATTCATGATTGCAGCCATGTCCTGCAAGGTAATCGCTATGGGCGTCCCTGATGTAATTGGCACCATATTAGCGTGCGTCCCCTGAGCGGGAGGCGAAGGGTCTGACACGTGGGGAGAGTTAGTCAGCATAACTTCCCCCTCGACAGAACCCTCTGGTGATAATTCTTTTATAGATAAAGACTGATCTTTACTGTTTAAGGTGAAATCAATACATTTAGTACACATTCTCCTATGGGGCTCCACCATGGCTTTCAAACATAATGAACAAGTAGGTTCCTCTGTGTCAGACATGTTTAAACAGACTAGCAATGAGACTAGCAAGCTTGGAAAACACTTTAAAACAAGTTTACAAGCAATATAAAAAACGTTACTGCGCCTTTAAGAAACACAAATTTTCCCAAATTTTGAAATAACAGTGAAAAAACGAAATTTTTACAGTGTATGTAATAAGTTAGCAGAGCATTGCACCCACTTGCAAATGGATGATTAACCCCTTAATACCAAAAACGGAATAACAAATGACAAAAACGTTTTTTAAACAGTCACAACAACTGCCACAGCTCTACTGTGGCTTTTTACCTCCCTCAATACGACTTTTGAAGCCTTTTGAGCCCTTCAGAGAAGTCCTGGATAATGCAGGAAGAAGCTGGATGTCTGTGTCTAATTTTTGCTGTGCAAAAAAATGCCAAAATAGGCCCCTCCCACTCATATTACAACAGTGGGAAGCCTCAGGGAACTGTTTCTAGGCAAAATTCAAGCCAGCCATGTGGAAAAAAACTAGGCCCCAATAAGTTTTATCACCAAACATATGTAAAAAAAACGATTAAACATGCCAGCAAACGTTTTAAAATACACTTTTATAAGAGTATGTATCTCTATTAATAAGCCTGATACCAGTCGCTATCACTGCATTTAAGGCTTTACTTACATTACTTCGGTATCAGCAGCATTTTCTAGCAAATTCCATTCCCTACGAAAATATTTCAACTGCACATACCTTATTGCAGGAAAACCTGCACGCTATTCCCCCTCTGAAGTTACCTCACTCCTCAGAATATGTGAGAACAGCAAAGGATCTTAGTTACTTCTGCTAAGATCATAGAAAACGCAGGCAGATTCTTCTTCTAAATACTGCCTGAGATAAACAGTACACTCCGGTACCATTTAAAAATAAACTTTTGATTGAAGAAATAAACTAAGTATAAAACACCACAGTCCTCTTACGACCTCCATCTTAGTTGAGAGTTGCAAGAGAATGACTGGATATGGCAGTGAGGGGAGGAGCTATATAGCAGCTCTGCTGTGGGTGATCCTCTTGCAACTTCCTGTTGGGAAGGAGAATATCCCACAAGTAATGGATGATCCGTGGACTGGATACACTTAACAAGAGAAAAGTGTGTAAAGATGACCAAGTAGCAGCCTTGCAAATCTGATCCACAGAAGTTTCAATTTTTTTTAGGTTTTATTGATATAGTGGGGTTGTTTAGTGGAACTACTATATTACACTACTATTAGTCTCTAATTTTGTTCATTCTGATCCACAGAAGCACCATTTTTGAAAGCCCAAGTAGAAGAAACAGCCCTCGTAGAATGAGCCATGATTTTCTCAGGAGGCTGCTGACCAGTAGTCTCACATTCCAAGTGAATAACACTCCTCAACCAACAAGAAAGAAAGAAAGAGAAGTAGCTGTAGCTTTCTGACCTTTAAGTTTCCCAGAAAAGACAACAAATAAAGAAGAAGACTGGCGAAAATCCTTAGTCGCCTGCAAATATTTCAAAGCACGAACTACATCCAAATTGTGCAACAAACGTTCCTTATGAGAAGGATTAGGACACAAAGAAGGTACAACAATCTCTTGATTAATATTCTATTCAGAAACAAACCTTACAGGTTAACAACTTGATACCCAAGGAATGCATAGGCTCAAAACTCTCAGAACTAAATTAAGACTCCAAGTAGGAGTTACAAACTTAACCATAGGCCAAATTCTTACCAAGGCCTGACAAAAAGACTGAACATCGGGCACATCCACCAGACATTTATGTAACAAAATAGATAAAGCAGAAATTTGACCCTTCAGGGTACTAGCAGATAAACCTTTCTCCAGACCCTCCTGGAGAAAAGACAAAATCCTTGGAATCCTAAATCTACTCCAAGAGTAGCCCTTAGATTCACACCAATAGAGATATTTACATCATATTTTGTAATAAATCTTTCTAGTCACAGGCTTACGCGCCTGAATCAGTCTCAATAACTGAAAAACCACGCTTAGATAAAATCAAGCTTTCAATCTCCAAGCAGTCAGCTTCAGAGAAACGAGATTTGGATGAAGAAAGGGCCCTTGAAGTAGAAGGTCCTTCCTTAATGGAAGACTCCACGGAGGAGACAATGACATTTCCACCAGATCTGCATAGCAGATCCTGCGAGGCCAGGCCGGTGCAATGAGAATCACTGACACCCTCTCTTGCCTGATCCGAACAATGACCCAAGGAAGAAGGGCAAACGGGGGAAACACGTATGCCAGACTGAACTTCCAAGGAACTGCCAAAGCATCTATTAGAACAGCTTGAGGATCCCTTAACCTCGATCCGTACTTCGGAAGCTTGGCATTGTGACGAGATGCCATAAGATCCAATTCCGGAAGACCCCATCTGAGAATTAAACTGGCAAACACCTCCACCAATTGTGAGCCTCCGCCCACAGAATAATCCTGCCTACCTCCTTCATTGCCAAGGGACTCCGAGTTCCCCCTTGATGACTGATGTAAGCCACAGATGTTATATTGTCCAACTGAAATCTGATAAACTGGGAAGAAGCCAATTGAGGCCAGGCTAGAAGAGCATTGAAAATTACCCTCAATTCTAAGACATTTATAGGAAGAACCGATTCCTCCAGGTTCCACAGACCCTGGCGCCTACAGGGAACCCCATACAGCTCCTCAACCCAGCAAACGGGGGTCCGTTATCACGATCACCCAGGAAGGTCTGCGAAAGCAAGTTCCCTGAGAGAGACGATCCTGAGACAACGACCACAGAAGAGAATTTATTGCAGCCTGATTTAGAACAATCTTTGTAGATAGATCCATATAATCCCCGTTCCACTGACTCAGCATGCATAACTGCAGAGGTCTGAGGTGGAACCGAGCAAACAGAATGATGTCCATGACTGAAACCATCAGACGAATAACCTCCATACACTGGGCCACTGACAGCCGAGGGGAGGACTGAAGAGCCAGACATGGATTGAGCATTTTTGACTTTCTTGCTTCTGTCAAAAAAAAAAATCTTAATTTCCAGAGAAACTATTATGGTTCCCAAGAATACCACTCTTGTAGCTGAAACCAATGAACTTTTTCCTAAATTCACCTTCCAACCGTGGGAGTGCAGAACAAACAAAAACTACGTGTGGGAGTTTGCAATTTGAAAAGATGGAGCCTGAACTAGAATGTCGTCCAGGTAGGGAGCTACTGCAACCCCCTGAATTCTGAGAACTGCCAATAAAGCACCTAGGACCTTTGAGAACACCCTGGGAGACACTGCAATACCAATAGGAAGGGCCACAAACTGAAAATGCTGATCTAGAAAAGCAAATCTCAGGAGCTTGTGATGATCCATGTGAATGGGAATATGTAGATATGTATCCTTCAGATCTACTGTAGTCATGAACTGACCCTCTTGAACCAGAGGAAGGATTGACTGAATAGTTTCCATCTTGAAGGATGGAACCTTGAGAAATTTGTTTACTATCTTGAGATCTAGGATGGTTCTGAAAGTTCCCTCTTTTTTCGGGATGATAAACAGGTTGGAATAAAACCATAGTCCCTGCTCCTGAACTTGAATAGGAAGATCACTCCAATATCGGAAAGATCCTGAACACAACTTAATAATGCCTTTTTTTTTTTTTTTACTGAATTACCGATAACCTTGAGATGAAACCTGCCCCTGGGGGGGGGAAGTCTTGAACTCCAGTTGTATCCCTGGGATACAATATCTATTACCCAAGGATCTGGAACATCCCTTGCCCAGGCTTGAGCAAACAAAGAAAGCCTGCCCCCCACGTGATCCATTCCCGGATCGGGGGCAGACCCTTCATGCTGACTTTGAGTCAGCGGCAGGCTTCTTAGATTGCTTCCCCTTGCTCCAGGACTGAATATGTCTCCAAGGCGGCCTGGATTTATCCTGCTTGGAGGAGGAAGAGGAAAGAAAAACCAACAACTTACCAGCGAAGTTACGAAAGGAACGAAAATTACTTTCTGCTTATTTCTCTTATCCTGAGGAAAAGAATGTTCCTTCCCACCAGTAATATCAGAAATAATTTCAGCCAAACAAGGCCCAAACAGTCTTCCCTTTGTAAAGAATTGATAAAATCTTAGACTTGGATGATACATCCGCAGACCAGGACTTTAACCATAAAGCCCTGCGAGCCAAAAAAGCAAAGCCAGAAATCTTTGCTCCCAACTTGACAACCTGTAAAGAAGTGTCCGTAATAAAAGAATTGGCCAATTTTAAAGCCTTAATGCTATCCTGAATCTCATCCAGAGAAGTCTGCTGAAGAATAGAATCAGACAATGCATAAAACCAATATGCAGCCACACTGGTAAGCGTAGCAATACACATAACAAGTTGCCATTGGAGCCCCTGGTAAACATAAATCCTCTTAAGTGAAGTCTCCAACTTCTTATCCATTGGATCCTTAAAAGCGGAACTATCCTCAATAGGAATAGTGGTCCTCCTCTTGGCCAAAATGGAAATAGCTCCCTCAACCTTAGGGACTGTCTGCCAAGATTCCTTAATAGAATACGCAATAGGAAACATCTTTCTAAAAATAGGAGAAGGGGAAAAATGAATTCCAGGCTTCTCCCATTCCCAAGAAATAATCTCTGAAATTCTATCCGGAAAAGGAAAAACTTCCACCACGGAGGGAACATCAAAATACATATTTAGCTTACTAGCCTTTGTGGGAGTAACTATGACCGTCAAATCAGAGTCATCCAAAGTAGCCAAAACCTCCCTGAGTAACAAATGGAGGTGCTCCAACTTAAATATGAAAGAAACCACCTTAGAATCAGTCAAAGGAGACACTATCAGAGTCTGAAATTTTGCCCTCAGACGCTACTGAAATATCTTCTTCCTCAGTCTTATGAGAAGGAACATTAGATAAAACTGCAACAGAGTCAGAAGTCCTTCTGTGTTTACCCTGTAACACAGGAAAAGCAGACAATGCCTCAGATATAGCAGAGGACATAAATAAATTAATAAATGAACAGGCTTGATACCAACCAAAGCCTGAACAAAACAGTGCATATCAGGAAGATAAAATTTGCAGACAAACCCTCCTGAAAAACTGTAAAATCCTAGGAATTCTAAAAAGAATACCAAGAGAATTTATGAGAAGAACACTATAAAATATAGTTTTTCCAAACCTGATACTACATGTTCCTTGAAACAGACTTATAAGCCTGCAACTTTGCGATAAAAACGGAGTCAGAGAAACTTCTATGACTAAACACTAATCAATTTCCATACCCCCAAATTAGTAATTTGAGATCCCCATGGAAAAAACATAATTTATGTAAGAACTTGCCTGATAAATTAATTTCTTTCATATTAGCAAGAGTCCATGAGCTAGTGACGTATGGGATATACATTCCTACCAGGAGGGGCAAAGTTTCCCAAACCTCAAAATGCCTATAAATACAACCCTCACCACACCCACAAATCAGTTTAATGAATAGCCAAGAAGTGGGGTTATAAGAAAAAAGTGCGAAAGCATAAAAAATAAGGAATTGGAATAATTGTGCTTTATACAAAAAAAACATAACCACCATAAAAAAGGGTGGGCCTCATGGACTCTTGCTAATATGAAAGAAATTAATTTATCAGGTAAGTTCTTACATAAATTATGTTTTCTTTCATGTAATTAGCAAGAGTCCATGAACTAGTGACGTATGGGATAATGAATACCCAAGATGTGGAACTTCCACGCAAGAGTCACTAGAGAGGGAGGGATAAAAATAAAGACAGCCAATTCCGCTGAAAAACCATCCACACCCCAAAATAAAGTTTCCATCTTATAATGAAAATAAAAGCAGAAGAATCAAACTGAAACAGCTGCCTGAAGTACTTTTCTACCAAAAACTGCTTCAGAAGAAGAAAACACATCAAAATGGTAGAATTTAGTAAAAGTATGCAAAGAAGACCAAGTTGCTGCTTTGCAAATCTGATCAACCGAAGCTTCATTCCTAAACGCCCAGGAAGTAGAAATTGACCTAGTAGAATAAGCTGTAATCCTTTGAGGCGGAGTTTTACCCAACTCGACATAAGCATGATGAATCAAAGACTTTAACCAAGATGCCAAAGAAATGGCAGCAGCCTTCTGGCCTTTCCTGTAACCAGAAAAGATAACAAATAGACTAGAAGTCTTTCGGAAATCTTTAGTAGCTTCAACATAATATTTCAAAGCTCTGACTACATCTAAAGAATGCAACGATCTTTCCTTAGAATTCTTGGGATTAGGACATAATGAAGGAACCACAATTTCTCTACTAATGTTGTTAGAATTAACAACCTTAGGTAAAAATTTAAATGAAGTTCGCAATACCGCCTTATCCTGATGAAAAATCAGAAAAGGAGACTCACAAGAAAGAGCAGATAATTCAGAAACTCTTCTAGCAGAAGAGATGGCCAAAAGAAACAAAACTTTCCAAGAAAGTAATTTAATATCCAGTGAATGCATAGGTTCAAACTGAGGAGCTTGAAGAGCCCCCAAAACCAAATTCAAACTCCAAGGAGGAGAAATTGACCTAATGACAGGTTTTATACGAACCAAAGTCTGTACAAAACAATGAATATCAGGAAGATTAGCAATCTTTCTGTGAAACACGGAAAGAGCAGAAATTTGTCCTTTCAAGGAACTTGCAGACAAACCTTTATCCAGACCATCCTGAAGAAACTGTAAAATTCTAGGAATTCTAAAAGAATGCCAAGAAAAATGATGAGAAGAACACCAAGAAATGTAAGTCTTCCAGACTCGATAATATATCTTCCTAGACACAGATTTACGAGCCTGTAACATAGTATTAATTACGGAGTCAGAGAAACCTCTATGACTGAAAATCAAGCGTTCAATCTCCAAACCTTCAAATTTAATGATTTGAGATCCTGATGGAAAAAAGGACCTTGCTATAGAAGGTCTGGTCTTAACGGAAGAGTCCACGGTTGGCAAGTAGCCATCCGAACAAGATCCGCATACCAAAACCTGTGAGGCCATGCTGGAGCCACCAGCATAACAAACGCTCCTTTAGAATCTTTGAAATCACTCTTGGAAGAAGAACTAGGGGCGGAAAGATATAGGCAGGATGATACTTCCAAGGAAGTGACAATGCATTCACTGCTTCCGCCTGAGGATCCCTGGATCTGGACAGATACCTGGGAAGCTTCTTGTTTAGATGAGAAGCCATCAGATCTATTTCTGGAAGTCCCCAGATTTGAACAATCTGAAGAAATACCTCTGGGTGAAGAGACCAGGATGTAAAGTCTGGCGACTGAGATAATCCGCTTCCCAATTGTCTGTACCTGGGATTTTAACCGCAGAAATTAGACAGGAGCTGGATTCCGCCCATGCAAGTATTCGAGATACTTCTTTCATAGCTAGAGGACTGTGAGTCCCTCCTTGATGATTGACATATGCCACGGTTGTGACATTGTCTGTTTGAAAACAAATGAACGACTCTCTTTAGAAGCGGCCACGACTGAAGAGCTCTGAAAATCGCACGGAGTTCCAAAATGTTGATTGGTAATCTCGCCTCCTGAGAATCCCAAACCCCCTGCGCTGTCAGAGACCCCCATACAGCTCCCCAACCTGTCAGACTTGCATCTGTTGAGATCACAGTCCAGGTCGGAAGAACAAAAGAAGCCCCTGAACTAAACGATGATGGTCTGTCCACCACGTCAGAGAGTGTCGTACAATCAGTTTTAAAGATATTAATTGTGATATCTTTGTGTAATCCCTGCACCACTGGTTCAGCATACAAAGCTGAAGAGGTCGCATGTGAAAACGAGCAAAGGGGATAGCGTCCGATGCAGCAGTCATAAGACCTAGAATTTCCATGCATAAGGCTACCGAAGGGAATGATTGAGACTGAAGGTTTCGACAAGCTCAAACCAATTTCAGACATCTTTTGTCCGTCAAAGACAGAGTCATGGACACTGAATCTATCTGGAAACCTAAAAAGGTTACCCTTGTCTGAGGAATCAATGAACTCTTTGGTAAATTGATCCTCCAACCATGTTCTTGAAGAAAAGATACAAGTCGATTCGTATGAGATTCTGCTAAATGTGAAGACTGAGCAAGTACTAAGATATCGTCCAAATAAGGAAATACCACAATACCCTGTTCTCTGATTACAGATAGCAGGGCACCGAGAACCTTTGTAAAAATCCTTGGAGCTGTTGCTAGGCCAAACGGCAGAGCCACAAACTGGTAATGCTTGTCTAGAAAAGAGAATCTCAGAAACTGAGAATGATCTGGATGAATCGGAACGTGCAGATATGCATCCTGTAAATCTATTGTGGACATATAATGCCCTTGCTGAAAAAAAGGCAGAATAGTCCTTATAGTCACCATTTTGAATTTTGGTATTCTTACATAACGATTCAATATTTTTAAATCCAGAACTGGTCTGAAGGAATTCTCCTTCTTTGGTACAATGAATAGATTTGAGTAAAACCCCAGACCCTGTTCCAGAACTGGAACTGGTACAATTACTCCAGACAACTCTAGATCTGAAACATTTCAGAAACGCTTGAGCCTTCACTGGATTTATTGGAACGCGAGAAAGAAAAAATCTTCTTGCAGGAGGCCTTATCTTGAAACCTATTATGTACCCTTGTGAAACAATGTTCTGAATCCAAAGACAGTGAATCGAATTGATCCAAATTTCTTTGAAAAAAATGTAATCTGCCCCCTACCAGCTGGGCTGGAATGAGGGCTGCACCTTCATGTGGACTTGGGAGCTGGCTTTGGCTTTCTAAAAGGCTTGGATTTATTCCAGACTGGAGATGGTTTCCAAACAGAAACTGTTCCTGTAGAGGAAGGATCAGGCTTTTGTTCCTTATTCTGACGAAAGGAACGAAAACGATTAGCAGCCCTATATTTACCTTTAGATTTTTTATCCTGTGGTAAAAAAGTTCCTTTCCCCACAGTAACAGTTGAAATAATAGAATCCAACTGTGAACCAAACAATTTATTACCTTGGAAAGAAAGGGAAAGCAAAGTTGACTTAGAAGACATATATCAGCATTCCAAGATTTAAGCCATAAAGCTCTTCTAGCTAAAATAGCTAAAGACATATACCTGATATCAACCCTAATGATATCAAAGATGGCATCACAAATAAAGTTATTAGCATGTTGAAGAAGATTAATAATGCTATGAGAATTATGATCTGTTACTTGTTGAGCTAAAGCCTCCAACCAGAAAGTTGAAGCTGCAGCAACATCCGCCAAAGATATAGCAGGTCTAAGAAGATTACCTGAACATAAATAAGCTTTCCTTAGAAAAGATTCAATTTTCCTAACTAAAGGATCCTTAAAAGAAGTACTATCTGCCGTAGGAATAGTAGTACGTTTAGCAAGAGTAGAGATAGCCCCATCAACTTTAGGGATTTTGTCCCAAAACTCTAATCTGTCAGATGGCACAGGATACAACTTTTTAAACCTTTTAGAAGGAGTAAAAGAATTACCCAGATTATTCCATTCCCTGGACATTACTGCAGAAATAGCATCAGGGACGGGAAAAACTTCCGGAATAACTACAGGAGGTTTAAAAACCGTATTTAAACGTTTAGATTTAGTATCAAGAGGACCAGATTCCTCTATTTCTAATGCAATTAAGACTTCTTTAAGTAAAGAACGAATAAATTCCATTTTAAATAAATATGAAGATTTATCAGTGTAAATTTCTGAAACAGAATCCTCTGAACCAGAGAAATCATCAGAAAAAGAATCAGAATGATGATGTTCATTTAAAAATTCATATGATAAATGAGAAGTTTTAAAAGACTTTTTACGTTTACTGGAAGGGGGAGTAACAGACATAGCCTTCCTAATAGATTTAGAAACAAAATCTCTTATGTTAACAGGAACACCCTGAGTATTAGATGTTGATGGAACAGCAACAGGTAATGGAACATTACTAAAGGAAATATTATTTGCATTAGCAAGTTTATCATGACATTCATCACAAACAACAGCCGGAGGGACAGTTACCACAAGTTTACAACAAATGCACTTAACTTTGGTAGATCCAGCATCAGGCAGCGAATTTCCAGAAGTAGCTTCTGATCCAGGGTCAATCTGAGACATCTTGCAATATGTAATAGAAAAAACAACATATAAAGCAAAATTATCAAATTCCTTAAATGACAATGTGCAAATAGACAATGAGACTTAAATAATGTGGAGACAATAATGACGCCCATATTTTTTAGCGCCAAAAAAGACGCCCACATTATTTGGCGCCAAAAATGACGCCACATCCGGAACGACGACATCTTTGGTGCAAAAAAACGTCAAAAAAATGACGCAACTTCCGGTGACAAGTATGACGCCGGAAATGACTAAAAAAAATTTTTGCGCCAATAAAATCTGCGCCAAGAATGACGCAATAAAATGAAGCATTTTCAGCCCACGCGAGCCTAACAGCCCACAGGAAAAAACAGAATTTATGTTTACCTGATAAATTACTTTCTCCAACGGTGTGTCTGGTCCACGGCGTCATCCTTACTTGTGGGATATTCTCTTCCCCAACAGGAAATGGCAAAGAGCCCAGCAAAGCTGGTCACATGATCCCTCCTAGGCTCCGCCTTCCCCAGTCATTCGACCGACGTAAAGGAGGAATATTTGCATAGGAGAAACCATATGATACCGTGGTGACTGTAGTTAAAGAAAATAAATTATCAGACCTGATTAAAAAACCAGGGCGGGCCGTGGACCGGACACACCATTGGAGAAAGTAATTTATCAGGTAAACATAAATTCTGTTTTCTCCAACATAGGTGTGTCCGGTCCACGGCGTCATCCTTACTTGTGGGAACCAATACCAAAGCTTTAGGACACGGATGAAGGGAGGGAGCAAATCAGGTCACCTAGATGGAAGGCACCACGGCTTGCAAAACCTTTCTCCCAAAAATAGCCTCAGAAGAAGCAAAAGTATCAAACTTGTAAAATTTAGTAAAAGTGTGCAGTGAAGACCAAGTCGCTGCCTTACATATCTGATCAACAGAAGCCTCGTTCTTGAAGGCCCATGTGGAAGCCACAGCCCTAGTGGAATGAGCTGTGATTCTGTCAGGAGGCTGCCGTCCGGCAGTCTCGTAAGCCAATCTGATGATGCTTTTAATCCAAAAAGAGAGAGAGGTAGAAGTTGCTTTTTGACCTCTCCTTTTACCAGAATAAACAACAAACAAGGAAGATGTTTGTCTAAAATCCTTTGTAGCATCTAAATAGAATTTTAGAGCACGAACAACATCCAAATTGTGCAACAAACGTTCCTTCTTTGAAACTGGATTCGGACACAAAGAAGGCACGACTATCTCCTGGTTAATGTTTTTGTTAGAAACAACTTTCGGAAGAAAACCAGGTTTAGTACGTAAAACCACCTTATCTGCATGGAACACCAGATAAGGAGGAGAACACTGCAGAGCAGATAATTCTGAAACTCTTCTAGCAGAAGAAATTGCAACCAAAAACAAAACTTTCCAAGATAATAACTTAATATCAACGGAATGTAAGGGTTCAAACGGAACCCCCTGAAGAACTGAAAGAACTAAATTGAGACTCCAAGGAGGAGTCAAAGGTTTGTAAACAGGCTTTATTCTAACCAGAGCCTGAACAAAGGCTTGAACATCTGGCACAGCTGCCAGCTTTTTGTGAAGTAACACAGACAAGGCAGAAATCTGTCCCTTCAAGGAACTTGCAGATAATCCTTTCTCCAAACCTTCATGAAGAAAGGATAGAATCTTAGGAATTTTTACCTTGTCCCAAGGGAATCCTTTAGATTCACACCAACAGATATATTTTTTCCATATTTTGTGGTAAATTTTTCTAGTTACAGGCTTTCTGGCCTGAACAAGAGTATCAATGACAGAATCTGAGAATCCTCGCTTTGATAAGATCAAGCGTTCAATCTCCAAGCAGTCAGTTGGAGTGAGACCAGATTCGGATGTTCGAACGGACCTTGAACAAGAAGGTCTCGTCTCAAAGGTAGCTTCCATGGTGGAGCCGATGACATATTCACCAGGTCTGCATACCAAGTCCTGCGTGGCCACGCAGGAGCTATCAAGATCACCGATGCCCTCTCCTGATTGATCCTGGCTACCAGCCTGGGGATGAGAGGAAACGGCGGGAATACATAAGCTAGTTTGAAGGTCCAAGGTGCTACTAGTGCATCTACTAGAGTCGCCTTGGGATCCCTGGATCTGGACCCGTAGCAAGGAACCTTGAAGTTCTGACGAGAGGCCATCAGATCCATGTCTGGAATGCCCCACAGTTGAGTAATTTGGGCAAAGATTTCCGGAAGGAGTTCCCACTCCCCCGGATGAAATGTCTGACGACTCAGAAAATCCGCTTCCCAATTTTCCACTCCTGGGATGTGGATTGCAGACAAGTGGCAGGAGTGAGTCTCCGCCCATTGAATGATTTTGGTCACTTCTTCCATCGCCAGGGAACTCCTTGTTCCCCCCTGATGGTTGATGTACGCAACAGTTGTCATGTTGTCTGATTGAAACCGTATGAACTTGGCCTTTGCTAGCTGAGGCCAAGCCTTGAGAGCATTGAATATCGCTCTCAGGTCCAGAATATTTATCGGTAGAAGAGATTCTTCCCGAGACCAAAGACCCTGAGCTTTCAGGGGTCCCCAGACCGCGCCCCAGCCCACCAGACTGGCGTCGGTCGTGACAATGACCCACTCTGGTCTGCGGAAGCTCATCCCCTGTGACAGGTTGTCCAGGGACAGCCACCAACGGAGTGAATCTCTGGTCCTCTGATTTACTTGTATCGTCGGAGACAAGTCTGTATAGTCCCCATTCCACTGACTGAGCATGCACAGTTGTAATGGTCTTAGATGAATGCGCGCAAAAGGAACTATGTCCATTGCCGCTACCATCAAACCTATTACTTCCATGCACTGCGCTATGGAAGGAAGAGGAACAGAATGAAGTATTTGACAAGAGTTCAGAAGTTTTGTTTTTCTGGCCTCTGTCAGAAAAATCCTCATTTCTAAGGAGTCTATTATTGTTCCCAAGAAGGGAACCCTTGTTGACGGAGATAGAGAACTCTTTTCTACGTTCACTTTCCATCCGTGAGATCTGAGAAAGGCCAGGACAATGTCCGTGTGAGCCTTTGCTTGAGGAAGGGACGACGCTTGAATCAGAATGTCGTCCAAGTAAGGTACTACTGCAATGCCCCTTGGTCTTAGCACCGCTAGAAGGGACCCTAGTACCTTTGTGAAAATCCTTGGAGCAGTGGCTAATCCGAACGGAAGTGCCACAAACTGGTAATGCTTGTCCAGGAATGCGAACCTTAGGAACCGATGATGTTCCTTGTGGATAGGAATATGTAGATACGCATCCTTTAAATCCACCGTGGTCATGAATTGACCTTCCTGGATGGAAGGAAGAATTGTTCGAATGGTTTCCATTTTGAACGATGGAACCTTGAGAAACTTGTTTAGGATCTTGAGATCTAAGATTGGTCTGAACGTTCCCTCTTTTTTGGGAACTACGAACAGATTGGAGTAGAACCCCATCCCTTGTTCTCCTAATGGAACAGGATGAATCACTCCCATTTTTAACAGGTCTTCTACACAATGCAAGAATGCCTGTTTTTTTATGTTGTCTGAAGACAATTGAGACCTGTGGAACCTCCCCCTTGGGGGAAGCCCCTTGAATTCCAGAAGATAACCTTGGGAGACTATTTCTAGCGCCCAAGGATCCAGAACATCTCTTGCCCAAGCCTGAGCGAAGAGAGAGAGTCTGCCCCCCACCAGATCCGGTCCCGGATCGGGGGCCAACATCTCATGCTGTCTTGGTAGCAGGTTTCTTGGCCTGCTTTCCTTTGTTCCAGCCTTGCATTGGTCTCCAGGCTGGTTTGGCTTGAGAAGTGTTACCCTCCTGCTTAGAGGACGTAGCACTTGGGGCTGGTCCGTTTCTGCGAAAGGGACGAAAATTAGGTTTATTTTTGGCCTTGAAAGACCTATCCTGAGGAAGGGCGTGGCCCTTGCCCCCAGTGATATCAGAGATAATCTCTTTCAAGTCAGGGCCAAACAGCGTTTTCCCCTTGAAAGGAATGTTAAGCAATTTGTTCTTGGAAGACGCATCCGCTGACCAAGATTTTAACCAAAGCGCTCTGCGCGCCACAATAGCAAACCCAGAATTTTTCGCCGCTAACCTAGCCAATTGCAAAGTGGCGTCTAGGGTGAAAGAATTAGCCAATTTGAGAGCACGAATTCTGTCCATAATCTCCTCATAAGAAGAAGAATTATTAATGATCGCCTTTTCTAGCTCATCGAACCAGAAACACGCGGCTGTAGTGACAGGGACAATGCATGAAATTGGTTGTAGAAGGTAACCTTGCTGAACAAACATCTTTTTAAGCAAACCTTCTAATTTTTTATCCATAGGATCTTTGAAAGCACAACTATCTTCTATGGGTATAGTGGTGCGTTTGTTTAGAGTAGAAACCGCCCCCTCGACCTTGGGGACTGTCTGCCATAAGTCCTTTCTGGGGTCGACCATAGGAAACAATTTTTTAAATATGGGGGGAGGGACGAAAGGTATACCGGGCCTTTCCCATTCTTTATTTACAATGTCCGCCACCCGCTTGGGTATAGGAAAAGCTTCGGGGGGCCCCGGGACCTCTAGGAACTTGTCCATTTTACATAGTTTCTCTGGAATGACCAAGTTCTCACAATCATCCAGAGTGGATAACACCTCCTTAAGCAGAGCGTGGAGATGTTCCAACTTAAATTTAAATGTAATCACATCAGGTTCAGCTTGTTGAGAAATTTTCCCTGAATCTGAAATTTCTCCCTCAGACAAAACCTCCCTGGCCCCCTCAGACTGGTGTAGGGGCACTTCAGAAACAATATCATCAGCGTCCTCATGCTCTTCAGTATTTTCTAAAACAGAGCAGTCGCGCTTTCGCTGATAAGTGGGCATTTTGGCTAAAATGTTTTTGATAGAATTATCCATTACAGCCGTTAATTGTTGCATAGTAAGGAGTATTGGCGCGCTAGATGTACTAGGGGCCTCCTGTGTGGGCAAGACTGGTGTAGACGAAGGAGGGGATGATGCAGTACCATGCTTACTCCCCTCACTTGAGGAATCATCTTGGGCATCATTTTCTCTAAATTTTGTGTCACATAAATCACATCTATTTAAATGAGAAGGAACCTTGGCTTCCCCACATTCAGAACACAGTCTATCTGGTAGTTCAGACATGTTAAACAGGCATAAACTTGATAAAGTACAAAAAACGTTTTAAAATAAAACCGTTACTGTCACTTTAAATTTTAAACTGAACACACTTTATTACTGCAATTGCGAAAAAGTATGAAGGAATTGTTCAAAATTCACCAAAATTTCACCACAGTGTCTTAAAGCCTTAAAAGTATTGCACACCAAATTTGGAAGCTTTAACCCTTAAAATAACGGAACCGGAGCCGTTTTTATATTTAACCCCTTTACAGTCCCTGGTATCTGCTTTGCTGAGACCCAACCAAGCCCAAAGGGGAATACGATACCAAATGACGCCTTCAGAAAGTCTTTTCTATGTATCAGAGCTCCTCACACATGCATCTGCATGTCATGCTTCTCAAAAACAAGTGCGCAATACAGGCGCAAAAATGAGACTCTGCCTATGATTAGGGAAAGCCCCTAGAGAATAAGGTGTCCAATACAGTGCCTGCCGGTTATTTTACAAAATTCCCAAGATTAAAATAATTCCTCAAGGCTATGGAGTATAAAATATGTTTATATATAAATCGATTTAGCCCAGAAAATGTCTACAGTCTTAAAAAGCCCTTGTGAAGCCCTTTTTTCTGTCTGTAATAAAAATGGCTTACCGGATCCCATAGGGAAAATGACAGCTTCCAGCATTACATCGTCTTGTTAGAATGTGTCATACCTCAAGCAGCAAAAGTCTGCTCACTGTTCCCCCAACTGAAGTTAATTCCTCTCAACAGTCCTGTGTGGAAACAGCCATCGATTTTAGTAACGGTTGCTAAAATCATTTTCCTCTTACAAACAGAAATCTTCATCTCTTTTCTGTTTCAGAGTAAATAGTACATACCAGCACTATTTTAAAATAACAAACTCTTGATTGAATAATAAAAACTACAGTTAAACACTAAAAAACTCTAAGCCATCTCCGTGGAGATGTTGCCTGTACAACGGCAAAGAGAATGACTGGGGAAGGCGGAGCCTAGGAGGGATCATGTGACCAGCTTTGCTGGGCTCTTTGCCATTTCCTGTTGGGGAAGAGAATATCCCACAAGTAAGGATGACGCCGTGGACCGGACACACCTATGTTGGAGAAAAGTCAAATTTAAGGTAAGAAAATTTTTTTATTATTCAAATGCATTATCCCAAATAATGAAACTGACTGTCTGAAATAAGGAATATTGAACATCCTGAATCAAGGCAAATAAATGTTTAAACACATATATTTAGAACTTTATATAAAAGTGCCCAACCATAGCTTAGAGTGTCACAGAAAATAAGACTTACTTACCCCAGGACACTCATCTACATGTAGTAGAAAGCCAAACCAGTACTGAAACGAGAATCAGTAGAAGTTATGGTATATATAACAGTATATCGTCGATCTGAAAAGGGAGGTAAGAGATGAATCTCTACGACCGATAACAGAGAACCTATGAAATAGACCCCGTAGAAAGAGATCATTGAATTCAAATAGGCAATACTCTCTTCACATCCCTCTGACATTCACTGCACACTGAGAGGAAAACCGGGCTCCAGCCTGCTGCGAAGTGCATATCAACGTAGAATCTAGCACAAACTTACTTCACCACCTCCATGGGAGGCAAAGTTTGTAAAACTGATTTGTGGGTGTGGTGAGGGGTGTATTTATAGGCATTTTGAGGTTTGGGAAACTTTACCCCTCCTGGTAGGAATGTATATCCCATACGTCACTAGCTCATGGACTCTTGCTAATTACATGAAAGAAATATCCCCTAAAACAAGAGGGCTGGCCAAAGACATGGCCAATGATGCAACTGGACAACCAAACAAGATCCACATACCAAACTTCTGAGGCCATGCTGATGCTATCAAACACATGACACTGTTCCAATATGACCTTGAAAATCACCTTTGGAACAGCCAATAGAATGCGAGGTCAATCCTATTGGCTGATTGGATCAGCCAATCGGATTGAACTTCAATCCGATTGGCTGATTACATAAGCCAATAGGATTTTTCTTACCTTAATTCCGATTGGCTGATAGGAATCTATCAGCCAATCACAATTCAAGGGACGCCATCTTGGATGACGTCATTTAAAGGAACTTTCATTCTTCGTTAGGACTTCGTTTGAAGAGGATGCTCCGCGTTGGCTGGATTGAAGATGGACCTACTCTGGAAGGATTTAGATAGAAGATGCCGCGCCTGGATTAAGACTTCTGCCAACTGGAGGACCTCTTCTGCCCCGATCGGATGAAGACTTCTGCTGTATGGAGGACCACTTGTGCCCGGATGGGTGAAGATGGCTCAAGGTAGGGTGATCTTCAGGGGGTTAGTGTTAAATTTTTTAAGGGGGGATTGGGTGGGTTTTAGAGTAGGGGTGTGTGGGTGGTGGGTTGTAATGTTGGGGGGGTATTGTATTTATTTTTTTTTTACAGGTGAAAGAGCTGATTACTTTGGGGCAATGCCCCGCAAAAGGCCCTTTTAAGGGCTATTTGTAATTTAGTATAGGGTAGGGATTTTTTTTATTTTGGGGGCTTTTTTTATTTATTAGGGGGATTAGATTAGCTGTAATTAGTTTTAAAATTTGTAAAAAAAAATTCTCTGTAATTTAGTGTTTTTTTCGTAATTTAGTTTAATTTAATTGTAATTAATTGTAGGTAGTTTAGGTAATTTAATTATTGACTAATGTTAGGTGTAATTGTAACTTAGGTTAGGGTTTAATTTACAGGTCAATTTGTATTTATTTTAGCTAGGTAGTTAATAGTTAATAACTATTTATTAACTATTATACCTAGTTAAAATAAATACAAAGTTGCCTGTAAAATAAAAATAAATCCTAAAATAGCTATAATGTAACTATTAGTTATATTGTAGCTATATTAGGGTTTATTTTATAGGTTAGTATTTAGTTTTAAATAGGAATAATGTAGTTAATGATAGTATTTTTATTTAGATTTATTTGAATTATATTTAAGGGGGGTTAAGGTTAGGGTTAGACTTAAGTTTAGAGGTTAATACATTTAATATAGTAGCGGCGACGTTGGGTGCGGCAGATTAGGGGTTAATAAATGTAGGCAAGTGTCGTGATGTTAGGGACGGCAGATTAAGGGTTAATAAAATTTAACTAGTGTTTGCGAGGCGGGAGTGCGGCAGTTTAGGGGTTAATACATTTATTAAAGTGGCGGCGATGTCCGGTCGGCAGATAAGGGGTTAAAAAAATTATTTTAGTGTTTGCGATGTGGGGGGGGGCCTCGGTTTAGGGGTTAATAGGTAGTTTATGGGTGTTAGTGTACTTTTTAGCAGTTTAGTTAAGAGCTTTATGTTCCGGCGTTAGCCCATAAAACTCTTAACTACAGACTTTTAAATGCGGTAGGAGTCTTGACAGGAGAGGGTCTACCGCTCACTTCTTCCAAGACTCGTAATACCAGCATTAGGCAAATCCCATTAAAAAGATAGGATACGCAATTGACGTAAGGGGATTTGCGGTAGCCTCGAGTCGCGGAAGAAAAGTGAGCGGAACACCTGTACCTGCAGGACTCTTAATACCAGCGGGCGTTAAAAAAACAGCGTTGGGACCTCTCAACGCTGCTTTTTAAGGCTAACGCAGAACTCGTGATCTAGCCGATAGTTAATAGGAGGACTAGACTCCTAAAAACTATAAATAGAAAAAATTTCCTAAACAAAGAACAAAAAATGTTCAAATGAAAAATAAGGAGAATTTTCAACAAACTGTCTGATACAGGAGCCTTTGAACCAAATAAATCTAAATCAGTAGAATAAACTTAAGTATGCTGTTGGTCAGAACAAAATTAATTAAAACAATTTTGAAAAGACCTTGTAAGTTTACTTAAAGTGCCACTGTAAGTAAATATTTTTTCTATGCCTGTTACTAACTAACTACCCCAAATACTCTTTTTATCAATAGCATTTCATTAACATATCTCTACCGTATATCAGAAATCTTGTCTGCAAATTTAATTGTTTTCCAAACCCACTCCGTGGGTATCCTTTGCTGTGTACCAATCCGTTTACAATACCTAGGTTTCAAAATGGCGCTTTAAACACAAAGGTATTGGGCAGGATAACGTGACATCATCGGCGAATAAAAGATATAACTTTTAGAACGTTATGAAACTTTGTTTTGGAGAAAATATAGGTCAGTAGGTTTTAATTAATGTTTATTAACTTTAATATGTTAGTTGTTTAGCTTAAAAATTATAACAGAAAGTAATCCTTTAAAGGTATAATAGCAGTCATAACCTTTTATGATATAAACAACAACAAGTGAAGTTTGCAGATGAAATCAAGTAAATGAACTGAATATGTATAAAACCGTAAATGTTATTGTACATGTAGAAACATTGCTAGCATAAAACATGATAAATAAATTACACATAATTGAGCTGAAGAAATAGCTTAAAAAATGAAAAGAACACACACACTTAGCTTTGTAGAATTGTGTTCCAGGGCATCATAGTTTCTACAGTAAAAGTCAGGATCAGAATGAGACGTCTCACAAAATGTAACAGAAAAAGAAAAACAACATTAGGCAAAACATTCAATTTCCACAATGTAACAGTTTCAGTAGAGAAAAACAAAAGCAGGCATACTAGCTTTCAAAGTTCATGAAAACAGCGAGCAATAGAGGGAGAGGGGTAAAATAACTAAAATTTGGCGCCAAGAATTACGCATTACACAAAAAGTAAAAAAAAATTTGCTGCAAAACTAACACCAGGAAATGACAGAACTTGCGTCATAACGTGATTTCGCGCCAAAACTAGCGTCAATAAAAACGCAAAAAACAAAAAAATTTGCGCCATCGAAAGGTGCAACTTTGTGCCAAGAATGACACAAAAAACAGAATTTATGCTTACCTGATAAATTACTTTCTCCAACGGTGTGTCCGGTCCACGGCGTCATCCTTACTTGTGGGATATTCTCTTCCCCAACAGGAAATGGCAAAGAGCCCAGCAAAGCTGGTCATATGATCCCTCCTAGGCTCCGCCTACCCCAGTCATTCGACCGACGTACAGGAGGAAATATGCATAGGAGAAACCATATGATACCGTGGTGACTGTAGTTAGAGAAAATAATTCATCAGACCTGATTAAAAAAACCAGGGCGGGCCGTGGACCGGACACACCGTTGGAGAAAGTAATTTATCAGGTAAGCATAAATTCTGTTTTCTCCAACATAGGTTTGTCCGGTCCACGGCGTCATCCTTACTTGTGGGAACCAATACCAAAGCTTTAGGACACGGATGAAGGGAGGGAGCAAATCAGGTCACCTAAATGGAAGGCACCACGGCTTGCAAAACCTTTCTCCCAAAAATAGCCTCTGAAGAAGCAAAAGTATCAAATTTGTAAAATTTGGCAAAAGTGTGCAGTGAAGACCAAGTCGCTGCCTTACATATCTGGTCAACAGAAGCCTCGTTCTTGAAGGCCCATGTGGAAGCCACAGCCCTAGTGGAGTGAGCTGTGATTCTGTCAGGAGGCTGCCGTCCGGCAGTCTCATAAGCCAAACGGATAATGCTTTTAAGCCAAAAAGAAAGAGAGGTAGAAGTTGCTTTTTGACCTCTCCTTTTACCAGAATAAACAACAAACAAAGAAGAAGTTTGTCTGAAATCTTTAGTGGCCTCTAAATAGAATTTTAGAGCACGGACTACGTCCAAATTGTGTAACAAACGTTCCTTCTTTGAAACTGGATTCGGGCACAAAGAAGGTACAACTATCTCCTGGTTAATATTCTTGTTGGAAACAACTTTCGGAAGAAAACCAGGCTTAGTACGCAAAACCACCTTATCTGCATGGAACACCAGATAGGGCGGAGAACACTGCAGAGCAGATAACTCAGAAACTCTTCTAGCAGAAGAAATTGCAACCAAAAACAAAATTTTCCAAGATAATAACTTAATATCTACGGAATGTAAGGGTTCAAACGGAACCCCTTGAAGAACTGAAAGAACTAGATTAAGACTCCAGACTCAAGAAATCTGCCCCTTCAGAGAACTTGCAGATAATCCCTTCTCCAAACCCTCTTGAAGAAAGGATAAAATCCTAGGGATTTTTATCTTGTTCCATGGGAATCCTTTAGATTCACACCAATAGATATATTTTTTCCATATCTTATGGTAAATTTTTCTAGTTACAGGCTTTCTAGCCTGAATCAGAGTATCTATTAAAGAATCTGAAAACCCACGCTTTGATAAAATCAAGCGTTCAATCTCCAAGCAGTCAGTTGGAGAGAAACCAGATTCGGATGTTCGAATGGACCTTGAACAAGAAGGTCCTGTCTCAAAGGTAGCTTCCATGGTGGAGCCGATGACATATTCACCAGGTCTGCATACCAAGTCCTGCGTGGCCACGCAGGAGCTATCAAGATCACCGAAGCCCTCTCCTGGTTGATCCTGGCTACCAGCCTGGGAATGAGAGGAAACGGTGGGAAAACATAAGCTAGGTTGAAGGTCCAAGGTGCTACTAGTGCATCTACTAGAGTCGCCTTGGGATCCCTGGATCTGGACCCGTAACAAGGAACCTTGAAGTTCTGACGAGACGCCATCAGATCCATGTCTGGAATGCCCCATAATTGAGTTATTTGGGCAAAGATTTCCGGGTGGAGTTCCCACTCCCCCGGATGGAATGTCTGACGACTCAGAAAATCCGCTTCCCAATTTTCCACCCCTGGGATGTGGATTGCAGACAAGTGGCAGGAGTGATCCTCCGCCCATTGAATTATCTTGGTCACTTCCTCCATCGCCAGGGAACTCCTTGTTCCCCCCTGATGGTTGATATATGCAACTGTCGTCATGTTGTCTGATTGAAACCTTATGAATTTGGCCTTTGCTAGATGAGGCCAAGCTTTGAGAGCATTGAATATCGCTCTTAGTTCCAGAATGTTTATCGGGAGAAGAGATTCTTCCCGAGACCATAGACCCTGAGCTTTCAGGGGTTCCCAGACTGCGCCCCAGCCCACCAGACTGGCGTCGGTCGTGACAATGACCCACTCTGGTCTGCGGAAGCTCATTCCCTGTGACAGATTGTCCGGGGTCAGCCACCAACGGAGTGAATCTCTGGTCCTTTGATCTACTTGAATCGTCGGAGACAAGTCTGTATAATCCCCATTCCACTGTCTGAGCATGCACAGTTGTAATGGTCTTAGATGAATTCGTGCAAAAGGAACTATGTCCATTGCTGCAACCATCAATCCTATTACTTCCATGCACTGCGCTATGGAAGGACGAAGAACAGAATGAAGAACTTGACAAGAGCTTAGAAGTTTTGATTTTCTGACCTCTGTCAGGAAAATTCTCATTTCTAAGGAGTCTATTATTGTTCCCAAGAAGGGAACTCTTGTCGACGGGGAAAGAGAGCTTTTTTCTATGTTTACTTTCCATCCGTGAGATCTGAGAAAGGCTAGGACGATGTCCGTATGAGCCTTTGCTTTTGACAGAGACGACGCTTGAATCAGGATGTCGTCCAAGTACGGTACTACTGCAATGCCCCTTGGTCTTAGAACCGCTAGAAGGGACCCTAGTACCTTTGTGAAAATTCTCGGAGCAGTGGCTAATCCGAAAGGAAGTGCCACAAACTGGTAATGCTTGTCCAGAAAAGCGAACCTTAGGAACTGATGATGTTCCTTGTGGATAGGAATATGGAGGTACGCATCCTTTAAATCCACCGTGGTCATAAATTGACCTTCCTGGATGGTAGGAAGGATCGTTCGAATGGTTTCCATTTTGAATGATGGAACCCTGAGAAATTTGTTTAGGATCTTGAGATCTAGAATTGGTCTGAACGTTCCCTCTTTTTTGGGAACTATGAACAGGTTGGAGTAAAACCCCATCCCTTGTTCTCTTATTGGAACTGGATGAATTACTCCCATCCTTAACAGGTCTTCTACACAATGTAAGAATGCCTGTCTTTTTATTTGGTTTGAAGATAATTGAGACCTGTGGAACCTTCCCCTTGGGGGTAGTTCCTTGAATTCCAGGAGATAACCTTGAGAAACTATTTCTAGTGCCCAAGGATCCTGAACATCTCTTGCCCAGGCCTGAGCAAAGAGAGAAAGTCTGCCCCCCACCAGATCCGGTCCCGGATCGGGGGGCCATCCCTTCATGCTGTTTTGGTAGCAGTGGCGGGCTTCTTGGCCTGCTTACCCTTGTTCCAGCCTTGCATCGGTCTCCAGGCTGGTTTGGGTTGAGAAGTATTACCCTCTTGCTTAGAGGATGTAGAAGTAGAGGCTGGTCCGTTTCTGCGAAAGGGACGAAAATTAGGCTTATTTCTAGCCTTAAAAGACCTATCCTGAGGAAGGGCGTGGCCCTTTCCTCCGGTGATGTCTGAAATAATCTCTTTCAAATCAGGACCAAACAGTGTCTTGCCCTTGAAAGGGATGTTAAGCAATTTTGTCTTGGAAGACACATCCGCTGACCAAGACTTTAGCCAGAGCGCTCTGCGCGCCACGATAGCAAACCCTGAATTTTTCGCCGCTAATCTCGCTAATTGCAAAGCGGCATCTAGAATAAAAGAGTTAGCTAATTTAAGTGCATGAACTCTGTCCATAATCTCCTCATACGAAGATTCCTTATCGAGCGACTTTTCTAGTTCTTCGAACCAGAAACACGCTGCTGTAGTGACAGGAACAATGCATGAAATTGGTTGAAGAAGGTAACCTTGCTGAACAAACATTCTTTTAAGCAAACCCTCTAATTTTTTATCCATAGGATCTTTAAAAGCACAACTATCTTCTATGGGAATAGTAGTGCGTTTGTTTAGAGTAGAGACCGCCCCCTCGACCTTAGGGACTGTCTCCATAAGTCCTTTCTGGGGTCGACTATAGGAAATAATTTCTTAAATATAGGGGGAGGCACAAAAGGTATGCCGGGCCTTTCCCATTCCTTGTTTACTATGTCCGCCACCCGCTTGGGTATAGGAAAAACATTGGGGGGCACCGGAACCTCTAGGAACTTGTCCATCTTACATAATTTCTCTGGAATGACCAAGTTGTCACAATCATCCAGAGTAGATAATACCTCCTTAAGCAGTGCGCGGAGATGTTCTAATTTAAATTTAAATGTTACAACATCAGGTTCAGCTTGTTGAGAAATTTTCCCTGAATCTGAAATTTCTCCCTCAGACAAAACCTCCCTCCTGGCCCCTTCAGATTGGTGTGAGGGTATGTCAGAAGCGTTATCATCAGCGTCCTCTTGCTCTTCAGTGTTTAAAACAGAGCAATCGCGCTTTCTTTGATAAGTAGGCATTTTAGATAAAATATTTTTAATAGAATTATCCATAACAGCCGTTAATTGTTGCATAGTAATAAGTATTGGCGCACTAGATGTACTAGGGGCCTCTTGTGTGGGCAAAACTGGTGTAGACACAGAAGGGGGTGATGCAGTACCATGCTTACTCCCCTCATCTGAAGAATCATCTTGGGCACTATTATTATCTGTGGCATCATTGTCCCTACTTTGTTTGGACACCATGTCACAATTATCACATATATTTAAATGGGGAGACACATTGGCATTCATACATATAGAACATCGTTTATCTGATGGTTCAGACATGTTAAACAGGCTTAAACTTGTCAACAAAGCACAAAAAACGTTTTAAAATAAAACCGTTACTGTCACTTTAAATTTTAAACAGAACACACTTTATTACTGAATATGCGAAAAAGTATGAAGCAATTGTTCAAAATTCACCAAAATTTCACCACAGTGTCTTAAAGCCTTAAAAGTATTGCACACCAAATTTGGAAGCTTTAACCCTTAAAATAACGGAACCGGAGCCGTTTTTACATTTAACCCCTATACAGTCCCAGGAATCTGCTTTGCTGAGACCCAACCAAGCCCAGAGGGGAATACGATACCAAATGACGCCTTCTATAAGCTTTTTCAGTGGATCCTAGCTCCTCACACATGCATCTGCATGCCTTGCCTTCCAAAAACAACTGCGCATTAGTGGCGCGAAAATGAGGCTCTGCCTATGACTAGAGAAGGCCCCCATCTGAAAAAGGTGTCCATACAGTGCCTGCCGTTTTTTTAACAACAATCCCCAAGATTATAATAACTATAAAGCGCTATAATCTGTCAAATATGCTTAGCAAGTAATCGTTTTAGCCCAGAAAAACGTCTACCAGTTTATTAAGCCCTTATAAAGCCTTTATTCTTATACTTAATCGAAGAAAATGGCTTACCGGTCCCCATAAGGAAAATGACAGCCTTCCAGCATTAACAAGTCGTGTTAGAAATGTGGCCATCATACCTCAGGCAGAAAAGTCTGCCAACTGCTTCCCCCAACTGAAGTTACTTCATCTCAACAGTCCTGTGTGGAAACAGCAATCGATTTTAGTAACGTCTGCTAAAATCATCTTCCTCTCACAAACAGAAATCTTCTTCTCTTTTCTGTTTCAGAGTAAATAGTACATACCAGCACTATTTTAAAATAACAAACACTTGATTGAAGAATAAAACTACATTTAAACACCAAAAAACTCTTAGCCATCTCCGTGGAGATGTTGCCTGTGCAACGGCAAAGAGAATGACTGGGGTAGGCGGAGCCTAGGAGGGATCATATGACCAGCTTTGCTGGGCTCTTTGCCATTTCCTGTTGGGGAAGAGAATATCCCACAAGTAAGGATGACGCCGTGGACCGGACACACCTATGTTGGAGAAAACAGCATTTTGCACCCTCACGAATCTTGATTTGTCTGCGAAAATTATTAAAGTCAAATTAGAAAAAGACTGAACCCCAGGTAAGAAAAAAGTTTAAATAAAGTTCCCAAACATGACTCCTATACTGAAACTGTTTAGACTGCAAAGGGAAATACACATAGACCTGACTTATGGCAAATTTAAGTAAAATACATATTTAAAACTTTACATAAATACATAAAGCGCCAACTATCAGCAGAAGTAATGGTTTATTAGAGTATATCATCGATCTGAAAAGGGAGGTAGGAGATTAATCCCTACGACTGATAACAGAGAACCCTTGAAAAGATTTCCAGTGATGAAAACCATAAAATCAATAGGCGATACTCTCTTCAAATCCCTCTGACAAACACTGTACTCTGAGAGGAATTGGGCTTCAGAATGCTTAGAAGCGCTTATCATAAAATAAATCATAAAAAACAAGCACAAACTTACTTCACCACCTCCATAGTAGGCAAAGTTTGTAAAACTGAATTGTGGGTGTGGTGAGGGGTGTATTTATAGGCATTTAGAGATTTGGAAAACTTTGCCCCTCCTGGTAGGATTGTATATCCCATACGTCACTAGCTCATGGACTCTTGCTAATTACATGAAAGAAAAGCTTGCTCCCTGAGAAATGTGCTGTGGAACTAACCACCACGAGAGAGATTGCCTTATACTTCCTGGGTATGCATTCTTTGTATTATATATCCTGTTATTGACCTTGCAGGGACCTGTTTTCTGCATTATCCTTTTGTACTTCTGCCTGTGCTGTTGCTGACCTAGGCCTGGACATTGACCTAAGTTTGCCTACCTCTTTGATACCATCATCTGCCAGAAATTCTGATTGATGACCACAGCCTGAACCCTGACCCGAGTTCTCCTTCCCTTTGGTACTGAAGACTGACCTGTATGTAATCTTATCTTTCATGCCTGCTATACCAAGGCCAGTATAGACTGTCTCCATTTTGTCTTCTGGGTCCCTGTGCAATGTCTTGAGCTGCTGAGAGTTTTATCCGTCACTCCACTTGACGCTGGATTAAGAAGACTCCGGGCTAGGATTAGAGTGTGTAGGTGATTATTTTGCAGGCCTGACACAATCTCCCTCAATCTAACACCATCATTTTACAATGGCTATCAAAAGAAATCACTTTTGGTTGCCAACATTACATTTGGGATACTCATGCAATCTGTGGAGTAGGATGAATGGCTAACATTGATTGCCAGTTTTATTTAGGAAATCTTTTAAGAAGCATTCCTAACTTTTTATATGTAACAAACTGCAGGGGAAAGATCTGTTTAATATGGAAAAAACTTCTAGACAGATTGATCTGCCAATTAAAATTCTTACGTGAACTCCACTACTGATAAAGGGTACACTTTTATGATATATAGAAATGGGAAGACAAAAAAGCCTAGTGACCAAATCATCAAAGCCATAGGGTAAACACCCGAGTATAACCATAGTCAGGAGATGAAAAACCTGTTTAAAATTTATGAACCAGACAGTGGTATTTGCATATAGATATATGGAGAATAACCCAAAAATTTAGGAACCAGGTGAAAAATTCTAGGAGCCAGTGGCTCCCTGGCTCCTGAGTTTGTTGAGCCCTGCCATAGTCTATTATCAAATAAAAATAAAGAAACTTGTATGCCAAAGAGATCAGTATTACAGGTTCCCCACAGTAACAGGCTGCCCTGACAGAAGAGTGGCTGGACTCTTACAGTAATGACAATGCTCTATAATACAACTCACACTAACATACTCCGAATAGGCAGAACAGAACTGGGGCTAGCAGGAAGGTGATGTTCCTTAAATCAGACAAAAGGAATATAACCAACTAGTACATTGAATAAGACACAAATATTATGGCTGTAGCACAAATGCCATTTTCTGAGAAAGCACTCATTTGCCCTCTTCAAAATCAGCAGAATGATTTCACCATCACCATGGAAAACCACACACTCTATACAATTACATACTTTTCATAAGTAGATAAAGATACAATGTAGAAATTGAGCTGAATAGAGTTTTGCCAAAATTCCCATCACTCATTTTTGTGTTAAAAACCTTGTTTAATGTTTAAAAATCTCTAGTAAACTTGATACCAGAGCAGTTTATGCTACGCTTAGAAAAATGTTTTAGGATAGAGCAACTATATACTATACTTAATATTTTTTTTTTTTTTTAATAAGGAGCAATTAATTATTTTTATTTTGACAAAACTACTCTGTAATAAGTCTTTAGTTTTAGTTGACTAAAGAAAGAGCACATACCCAGCCGTAGCCCTCCAGGGGTCAGGGCACTTTTATCACCAGGACATGTGTTCTTGTTGGCCGTTATTGATACAAGCTCAAGGACTCTCTCTGCTCTTGCACCGTCTATGCCTTTGGGTCTCAGGTCCACTAAAACCAGGTGGTTATCAGTTCCCCCTGCAAAGAAAAAGAAGATGGAACTACTGAGTCATAGCAATAGCATTTATATAGGGCAATAAATGTATTGCAATAAATAACTGTCATTGAAGAAATAATATTGCTCTAAAATGTCTACACACAAGCCAATGGAGCAAAATGAAGCAAATCAAATACACAGAAGAAAGGATATACACAAAGTAAAGGCAGAGGTACTCTTAAAAGAAAGACATGCAGGAGTACATATAATGACAAGCATAATTGAAAGTCTTCAGCAGCGTGCCATAAAGATTCTAGTTCAGGTAAAGAAACAAAAAGTATTGTGTTTCAAATAAAGTTAAAAAACAGACAATTCCAATTTAACAATATAACACACTCACAGTTCAATAAAGAGAGAATGGTACAGACACTACTTCATAAATAAGCTCTTAAAGTGACAGTAAAGTCCAAATAAAATTTTCATGAATCAGATAGAGCATGTGATTTTAAACAACTTTCCAATTAACATTTATCATCAAATTTGCTTTGTTCTCTTGGTATTCTTAGTTGAAAGCTAAACCTAGTTAGCCTCATATGCTAATTTCTATGCCCATGAAGGCCGCCTCTTATCTGAATGCATTTGACAGTTCACAGCTAAAGGGTGTTAGTTCATGTGTGCCTGTCTTATAGATAACATTGTGCTCATGACAGTCGAGTTATTTAAGAGAGTGAGCACTAATTGCCTGAAACGCAAGTCTGTTAAAAGATCTGATATAATTAGGCAGTCAGAAGCTTAGATACAAGGTAATTACAGATGTAAAAAAACAATTTATGTAAGAACTTACCTGATAAATTCATTTCTTTCATATTGGCAAGAGTCCATGAGCTACTGACGTATGGGATATACAATCCTACCAGGAGGGGCAAAGTTTCCCAAACCTCAAAATGCCTATAAATACACCCCTCACCACACCCACAATTCAGTTTAACGAATAGCCAAGCAGTGGGGTGATAAAGAAAGGAGTAGAAAGCATCAACAAAGGAAATTTGGAAATAATTGTGCTTTATACAAAAAATCATAACCACCATAAAAAGGGTGGGCCTCATGGACTCTTGCCAATATGAAAGAAATGAATTTATCAGGTAAAAATCTTACATAAATTATTTTCTTTCATGTAATTGGCAAGAGTCCATGAGCTAGTAACATATGGGATATCAATACCCAAGATGTGGATCTTCCACTCAAGAGTCACTAGAGAGGGAGGGAATAAAATAAAAACAGCCATATTCCGCTGAAAAATGAATCCACAACCCAATTCACTCATTTGTGAAAGAAAAAAACTTAAATCAAAAAGCAGAAGAATCAAACTGAAACAGCTGCCTGAAGAACTTTTCTACCAAAAACTGCTTCCGAAGAAGCAAATACATCAAAACGGTAGAATTTAGTAAATGTATGCAAAGAGGACCAAGTTGCCGCTTTGCAAATCTGATCAACTGAAGCTTCATTCTTAAAAGCCCACGAAGTGGAGACTGATCTAGTAGAATGAGCTGTAATTCTCTGAGGTGGGGGCCTGACTCAACTCCAAATAAGCATGATGAATCAAAAGTTTCAACCAAGAAGCCAAGGAAATAGCAGAAGCCTTCTGACCTTTCCTAGGACCAGAAAATAAAACAAAGACTGGAAGTCTTCCTGAAATCTTTAGTAGCTTCCACATAATATTTCAAAGCTCTTACCACATCCAAAGAATTCTTAGGATTAGGGCATAATGAAGGGACAATAATTTCTCTAATGTTGTTAGAATTCACAACCTTAGGTAAAAATTGAAAAGAAGTCCGCAAAACTGCCTTATCCTGATGAAAAATCAGAAAAGGAGACTCACAAGAAAGAGCAGATAACTCAAACTCTTCTAGCAGAAGAGATGGCCAAAAGAAACAACACTTTCCAAGAAAGTAGTTTAATGTCCAAAGAATGAATAGGTTCAAATGGAGGAGCCTGTAAAGCCTTCAGAACCAAATTAAGACTCCAAGGAGGAGAAATTGACTTTATGACAGGCTTAATACGAACTAAAGCCTGTACAAAAACAGTGTATATCAGAAGTATAGCAATCTTTCTGTGAAATAAAACAGAAAGAGCGGAGATTTGTCCTTTCAAGGAACTTGCAGACAAACCCTTATCCAAACCATCCTGAAGAAACTGTAAAATTCTAGGAATTCTAAAAGAATGCCAGGAGAATTTATGAGAACACCATGAAATGTAAGTCTTCCAAACTCTATAATAAATCTTTCTTGAAACAGGTTTACGAGCTTGTAACATAGTATTAATCACTGAGTCAGAGAAACCTCTATGACTTAGAACTAAGCGTTCAATTTCCATACCTTCAAATTTAATGATTTGAGATCCTGATGGAAAAAACGGACCTGGAGAAAGTAGGTCCGGCCGTAACGGAAGTGGCCAAGGCGGGCAACAGGACATCCGAACCAGATTCGCATACCAAAAACCTGTGTGGCCATGCAGGAGCCACCAGCAACACAAAAAGTCTGTTCCATTATGATTTGGAGATCATTCTTGGAAGGAGAACTAGAGGCGGGAAGATAGATGTAAGCAGGATGATAACACCAAGGAAGTGTCAACGCATCCACTGCTTCCGCCTGAACATCCCTGGATCTGGATAGATACCTGGGAAGTTTCTTGTTTAGATGAGAGGCCACGAGATCTATCTCTGGAAGACCCCACATCTGAACAATCTGAAAAAACACATCTGGATGGAGAGACCATTCCCCTGGATGTAAAGTCTGGCGGCTGAGATAATCCGCCTCCCAATTGTCTACACCTGGGATATGCACCGCAGAGATTAGACAGGAGCTGGATTCCGACCAAGCAAGTATCCGAGATACTTCTTTCATAGCTTGGGGACTGTGAGTCCCACCCTGATGATTGACATAAGCCACAGTTGTGATATTGTCTGTCTGAAAACAAATGAACGGTTCTCTCTTTAGCAGAGGCCAGAACTGAAGAGCCCTGAGAATTGCACGGAGTTCTAAAATATTGATTGGTAATCTCGCCTCTTGAGATTTCCAAACCCCTTGTGCTGTCAGAGATCCCCAAACAGCTCCCCAACCAGAAAAACTCGCATCTGTTGAGATCACAGTCCAGGTTGGGCGAACAAAAGAAGCCCCTTGAACCAAACAAAGGTGATCTATCCACCATGTCAGAGTGTGTCGTACATTGGGATTCAAGGATATTAATTGTGATATCTTTGTATAATCCCTGCACCATTGATTCAGCATACAAAGCTGTAGAGGTCTCATGTGAAAACGAGCAAAGGGGTTCGCGTCCGATGCTGCAGTCATGAGACCTAAAACTTCCATGCACATAGCCACTGAAGGGAATGACTGAGACTGAAGGAGCCGGCATGCTGCGACCAATTTTAAACGTCTCTTGTCTGTTAGAGACAGAGTCATGGACACTGAATCTATCTGGAAGCCTAAAAAGGTGACCCTTGTCTGAGGAATCAAGAAACTTTTTGGTAAATTGATCCTCCAACCATGTTTCCGAAGAAACAACACTAGTTGATTTGTGTGAGATTCTGCAGTACATAAAGACTGAGCTAGTACCAAGATATCATCCAAATAAGGAAACGCCGCAATACCCTGTTCTCTGATTACAGATAGTAGGGCACCCAGAACCTTTGAAAAGATTATTGGAGCTGTTGCTAGGCCAAATGGAAGAGCAACAAATTGGTAATGCTTGTCTAAAAAAGAGAATCTCAGAAACTGAAAGTGTTCTGAATGAATCAGAATATGAAGGTATGCATCCTGCAAGTCTATTGTGGACATATAATGTCCTTGCTGAACAAAAGGCAGAATAGTCCTTATAGTTACCATCTTGAAAGTTGGTACTCTTTCATAACGATTCAAAATTTTTAGATTCAGAACTGGTCTGAATAAATTTTCTCTCTTTGGTACAATGAATAGGTTTGAATAAAACCCCAAACCTTGTTCCTGAGGAGGAACTGGCATGATTACCCCCTGAAGACTCCAGGTCTGAAACACACTTCAGAAAAGCCTGAGCTTTTACTGGATTTACAGGGATGCGTGAGAGAAAAAAATCTTCTCACAGGAGGTCTTACTCTGAATCCTATTCGATACCCTTGAGAGACAATGTTCTGAATCCAATGATTCTGGACAGATTTTAACCAAAAATCCTTGAAAAACCTTAATCTGCCCCCTACCAGCTGAGCTGGCATGAGGGCCGCACCTTCATGCGGACTTAGGGACTGACTTTGGTTTCCTAAATGGCTTGGATTTATTCCAATTTGAGGAAGGCTTCCAATTGGAAGCAGATTCCTTGGGGGGAGGATTGAGTTTTTGTTCCTAATTCTGACGAAAGGAACGAAAACCGTTAGAAGCCTTAGATTTACCCTTAGGTTTTTTATCCTGAGGCAAAAAAAACTCCTTTTCCCCAGTGATAGTTGAAATAATAGAATCCAACTGAGAACCAAATAAATTATTACCTTGGAAAGAAAGAGATAGTAATCTAGATTTAGATGTCATATCAGCATTCCAAGATTTAAGCCACAAAGCTCTTCTAGCTAAAACAGCTAAAGACATGGATTCCAACATCAATTTTGATATCAAAAATGGCATCACAAATAAAATGATTAGCATGTTGAAGTAAGCGAACAACGCTAGATATGTCAGAATCCAATTCATGAAAGTTGATGCAGCCGCAACATCAGCCAAAGAAATAGCAGGTCTGAGAAGAAGACCTGAATATAAATATGCCTTCCTTAGATAAGATTCAAGCTTCCTATCTAAAGGATCCTTAAAGGAAGTGCTATCTTCCATAGGAATAGTACTACGTTTAGCAAGAGTAGAAATAGCCCATCAACTTTGGGGATTTTTTTCCCAAAACTCTATAGATTTTTCTGGTAAAGGATACAATTTTTTAAACCTTGAAGAAGGAATAAAAGTAGTATCAGGCCTATTCCATTCCATAGAAATCATATCAGAAATAGCCTCAGGAATAGGAAAAACCCTGGGGAAACCACAGGAGGTTTAAAAACAGCATTTAAACGTTTATTAGACTGAAAGTCAATAGGACTGGTTACCTCAATATCCAAAGTAATTAACACTTCTTTTAATAAAGAACGCATATACTCTATTTTAAATAAATAAGTAGATTTGTCAGTGTCAATGTCTAAGGAAGGATCTTCTGTTTCAGATAGATCCTCATCAGAAGAGGATGAATTATTATGTTGTTGGTCATTTGAAATTTCATCAGCTAAATGAGAAGTTTTAAAAGACCTTTTATGTTTATTAGAAGGTGAGAATGCAGACAAAGCCTTCATAATAGAATCAGAAACAAATTCTTTAAAAATTACAGGTATATCATGCACATTAGAAGTTGAAGGGAACTGCAACTGGCAATGTACTATTACTGATGGAAACACTATCTGCATGTAAAAGTTTATTATGACAACTATTACAAATGACATTCGGTGGAATAATTTCTACAATTTTACAACAAATGCAGTTAGCTTTGGTAGAACCGATGTCAGGACAGCAATGTTCCAGCAGAAACTTCTGAGACAGGATCAGATTGGGGACATCTTGCACAATGTAAGAGAAAAAACAACATATAAAGCAAAATGATCTATTTCCTTATATGACAGTTTCAGGAATGGGGAAAAAATGCAATAGCATAGGCCTCTGAAAGCAAAAAGCAAGAGGCAAACAAACAAGGAGTATTGAAATAATGAAAAAGTTTGGCGCAAAGAATAACGCACAACGTAACGTAAACTCTTTATTGGCGCCAAAAATAACTGGAAATGACACACTTGCGTCATTAATGATGCCGCCGTGTGAAAGGTCTCGCAGTGTGAAAGGTCTCGGCGTCATAAACGTATACTTTCACACCAAAAAAATTTTGCGCCAAGAATGATGCAATAAAGTTTAGCATTTGACGCACCCGCGGGCCTAATACCCGCAATTGCAAGAAGTAGTCAATTGAAAAAAAGACTAAACCCCAGGTAAGAAATACATTTCTTAAAATGTTTACATTCCCCAAATATGAAACCGACAGTCTGCAGAAGGAAAAACATGAACCCGACTCATGGCAAATATAAGTACAATACATATATTTAGAACTTTATATAAATGCATAAAGTGCCAAACCATAGCTGAGAGTGTCTTAAGTAATGAAAACATACTTACCAAAGACACCCATCCACATATAGCAGATAGCCAAACCAGTACTGAAACAGTAATTAGTAGAGGTAATGGAAAATGAGAGTATATCGTCGATCTGAAAAGGGAGGTAGGAGATGAATTAACTATGAAATAGACCCCCGTTAGGGAAATTATCGTATTCAAATAAGTGATACTCCCTTCACGTCCCTCTGACATTCGCTGTACTCAGAGGAATCGGGCTTCAACAATGCTGAGAAGCGCATATCAACGTAGAAATCTTAGCACAAACTTACTTCACCACCTCCATAGGAGGCAAAGTTTGTAAAACTGAATTGTGGGTGTGGTGAGGGATGTATTTATAGGCATTTTGAGGGTTTGAGAAACTTTGCCCCTCCTGGTAGGATTGTATATCCCATATGGTCACTAGCTCATCGACTCTTGCCAATTACATTAAAGAAAATAAGTTTTTCTCATAATTGAAAAGAAAAAATTTAAAACATAATCAGAGGTATCAAACTGAAACAGCTACCTGAAGAACTTTTCTACCAAAAACTGCTTCCGATAAAGCAAATACACTAAAGATTTAGTAGCTTCAACATAATATTTCAAAGCTCTTACAACATCCAGAAAATGTAAGGATCTCTCCAAAGTATTCTCAGGATTAGGACACAAAGAGGGTACAACAATTTCCCTATTAATGTTGTTAGAATTCACAACTTTAGGTAAAAAACGGTAGAATTTAGAAAATGTATGCAAAGACCACCAAGCCGCTGCTTTGCAAATCTGATAAATTGAAGCTTCATTCTTAAAAGCCCACAAAGTGGAGACTGATCTAGTAGAATGAGCTGTGATTCTCTGAGGCGGGGCCTGACCCGACTCCAAATAAGCCTCATGAATCAAAAGCTTTCACCAAGATGTCAAGGAAATGGCAGAAGCTTTCTGACCTTTCCTAGAACCAGAAAAGACAACAAATAGACTAGAAGTCTTCCTGAAATCTTTAGTAGCTTCAACATAATATTTCAAAGCTCTTACAACATCCAGAAAATGTAAGGATCTCTCCAAAGTATTCTCAGGATTAGGACACAAAGAGGGTACAACAATTTCCCAATTAATGTTGTTAGAATTCACAACTTTAGGTAAAAATTTAAATGAAGTCCGCAAAAACATAATTTATGTAAGAACTTACCTGATAAATTCATTTCTTTCATATTAGCAAGAGTCCATGAGCTAGTGACGTATGGGATATACATTCCTACCAGGAGGGGCAAAGTTCCCAAACCTCAAAATGCCTATAAATACACCCCTCACCACACCCACAAATCAGTTTAACGAATAGCCAAGAAGTGGGGTGATAAGAAAAAAAGTGCGAAAGCATAAAAAACAAGGAATTGGAATAATTGTGCTTTATACAAAAAAAAACATAACCACCACAAAAAAGGGTGGGCCTCATGGACTCTTGCTAATATGAAAGAAATTAATTTATCAGGTAATTTCTTACATAAATTATGTTTTCTTTCATGTAATTAGCAAGAGTCCATGAGCTAGTGACGTATGGGATAATGACTATCCAAGATGAGGATCTTCCACGCAAGTCACTAGAGAGGGAGGGATAAAATAAAGACAGCCAATTCCGCTGAAAAATAATCCACACCCAAAATAAAGTTTAAATCTTATAATGAAAAAAACTGAAATTATAAGCAGAAGAATCAAAACTGAAACAGCTGCCTGAAGTACTTTTCTACCAAAAACTGCTTCAGAAGAAGAATACAAATCAAAATGGTAGAATTTAGTAAAAGTATGCAAAGAAGACCAAGTTGCTGCTTTGCAAATCTGATCAATCGAAGCTTCATTCCTAAACGCCCAGGAAGTAGAAACTGACCTAGTAGAATGAGCTGTAATCCTTTGAGGCGGAGATTTACCCAACTCGACATAAGCATGATGAATTAAAGATTTCAACCAAGATGCCAAAGAAATGGCAGAGGCCTTCTGACCTTTCCTAGAACCGGAAAGATAACAAATAGACTAGAAGTCTTTCGGAAATTCTTAGTAGCTTCAGCATAATATTTCAAAGCTCTAACTACATCCAAAGAATGCAATGATCTCTCCTTAGAATTCTTAGGATTAGGACATAATGAAGGAACCACAATTTCTCTACTAATGTTGTTAGAATTCACAACCTTAGGTAAAAATTTAAAAGAAGTTCGCAACACAGCCTTATCCTGATGAAAAATCAGAAAAGGAGACTCACAAGAAAGAGTAGACAATTCAGAAACTCTTCTAGCAGAAGAGATGGCCAAAAGAAACAAAACTTAGGAAGAAGAACTAGAGGCGGAAAGATATAGGCAGGATGATACTTCCAAGGAAGTGACAATGCATCCACTGCTTCCGCCTGAGGATCCCTGGATCTGGACAGATACCTGGGAAGTTTCTGGTTTAGATGAGAAGCCATCAGATCTATTTCTGGAAGTCCCCACATTTGAACAATCTGAAGAAATACCTCTGGGTGAAGAGACCATTCGCCCGGATGTAACGTTTGGCGACTGAGATAATCCGCTTCCCAATTGTCTATACCTGGGATATGAACCGCAGAGATTAGACAGGAGCTGGATTCCGCCCATACCAGTATTCGAGATACTTCTTTCATAGCCAGAGGACTGTGAGTCCCTCCTTGATGATTGATATATGCCACAGTTGTGACATTGTCTGAAAACAAATGAACGATTCTCTCTTTAGAAGAGGCCATGACTGAAGAGCTCTGAAAATTGCACGGAGTTTCAAAATATTGATTGGTAATCTCACCTCCTGAGATTTCCCAAACCCCTTGTGCTGTCAGAAACCCCCATACAGCTCCCCAACCTGTCAGACTTGCATCTGTTGAGATCACAGTGCAGGTTGGAAGAAAATAAGAAGCCCCCTAAACTAAACTATTGGTGGTCTGTACCACGTCAGAGGTGTCGAACAATCGGTTTTAAAGATATTAAATGAGATATCTTTGTATAATCCCGGCACCACTGGTTCAGCATACAGAGCTGAAGAGGTCGCATGTGAAAATGAGCAAAGGGGAACACGTCCAATGCAGCAGTCATAATTTCCATGCATAAGGCTACCGAAGGGAATGATTAAGACTGAAAGTTTCGATAAGCTGAAACCAATTTCAGACGTCTCTTGTCCAACAGAGACAGAGTCATGGACACTGAATCTATCCGGAAATCTAAAAAAAGGTTACTCTTGTCTGAGGAATCAACAAACTTTTTGGTTAATTGATCCTCCAACGATGTTCTTGAAGAAACAACACTCATAAAAAGCTGGAAAGGATCTTCCATTGAAAATGAGTAAAGGGAATTTGAATCCAATGCTGTTAAAACTTCTATGCTATATAGCAACTGAAGGAAATAATAGAGACTAAAGGTACCGACAGACGGAACCCAATACAAATTGTCCCTTGTCTGATAGAGACAAAGACAGTGACATAAACCATTTGGAAACCTAAAAAAGGTGACCCTTGCGTGAGGAATCAAGAACTTTTGAAAAAAAGATCCTCTAACTATGTCCTGAAGAGCAAGGGAAACATATGAGATTCCGCATCCTCAGGAAATAATCTGAATGAAAACAGAAAAATGAAAAATATGCAATTGTATCTAATGAAAACAAATAATGCTATCAATGACCATAAAAAGGCAGAATAGTTTGAATAAAACTCCAAAACCCAGTTCCTGGAAAAGGAACTGGAAGAAATACCCCAGAAGATTCCAGGTCTGAGCAGCGCTTGAACCCCATGGGTGCCCAGACATGCTTCAACAGTATCCAAAATATATAGGACAGAAACACACTTAAGAAAGTGTTAGCCTTACTGGAATAAAATCAAAGAAATTTGGACAAAATAGAACCAAATAAATTTCAAAGAAGTCTTAACCTGCCCCTTACCAGCCAAGCTGGAATACGGCACGTACATCGCAATATTAGGGAGGCTGATTCCGAACCCCAATTATAAACATGTTACTTGGAAAGAACTCAGGGAATTCGTTCCTTAATAAGAACAACCAAACTAGTATAAGCTTAAAGTTTTAGTCTTAGAACTCAATCTTGAAGCCCATAGTAACAGTTAAGAATTGAATCCAATTATAAAACAAATAATTGATTATCTTAGAACAAAAGAAATATGGATTTTCTTTTTCTTTTTTTAAAAATCACAAAATTCTTCTAGCTAAAATAGCTAAAGACATAGATTAACCCTCATTTGCGAATATAATCAATAAAATGAAGACACAAATGAAATCATTAGCATGATAGTCCAGTTTAAAGGACCAGTCAAAACAGAGGACTTGCAAAATGCAAAACAACAAGACAAATGCAACAGCACCTAGTCTAGTAAATGTTGTCCCTTTAACAATGCTAAAATAAATCATAATCTGATACTTGATCTTAAAGTAAACAGAGAAAATGAAGCAATTGCAATATCCAAATAAATCACAGGACCAAGAAAAGTACCTGAAACTAAATAATTTTCCATAAATAAGACAACTATATAAAGGAAAATAAATACTATTTTGCTATAAAAAACAATAGCATAATTAGTAGGAGTAGAGATAGCTCAATAAATTGGAGAACCCTCCAAATTGAATTTAACTGCTGGCAAAGAATATAGTTTAAAACCTTTGAAGAAGGAATAAAAGAAAATTCTCAGCCTATTCCATTCCCTAGTATGGGGAATTGGAAAGAAAACCTCTGAAATCACAGAAGAATAAAAAGCAGAAATAGTGTCAGCTAGTCTAAAGAACTAGTTACCTTAAAGGGACAGTAAAGTCAAAACTAAACCTTTCATGATTCAGATAGGGCATGCAATTTTAAACAACTTTCCAATTTACTTTTATCATCAAATTTGCTTTGTTCCTTTGGTGGTATTTTTAAAAAGCTAAACCTAGCTAGCTCAAACTGATTTCTAAACAGTTGAAAACCGCCTCCTAGCTCAGAGCATTTTGAAAGTTTTTCACAGTTAGACTGTGCTAGTTCACATATGTCATATAGATAACATTGTGCTCACTCCCGTGAAGTTATTTAGGAGTCTTCACTGATTGACTACACTGCATGTCTGTCAAAGGCACTTAGATAAGGAGGCTGTCTGCAAAGACTTAGATACAAGGTAATCACAGAGGTAAAATGTATATTAATATAACTGTGTTGGTTATGCAAAAAAGGGGAATGGGTAATGAAGGGATTATCTATCTTTTTAAATAAGAAACATTTTGGTGTAGACTGTCCCTTTAATATCCAAAATAATAAACACCTCTTCAACAAAGAACAAATGTACTTAATAAAAAAGTAGATTTGTTAGTGTCAATATCTGATGAGAATTTATGAAAGAGAAAAAAACATCATCAGAGAAGGATAAATCAGTATGTTGTTGGTCATTTGAAACTTCAATAATTAAAAAAGAAGTGAAAAAAGACCTAAAAATTGTATTAGAAGGCACGAAGTCAGACAAAGCCTTAATCAGAAAAAATGTTTCTTATAAATCTTCTAAACATTTCTTGTACTTAAGAATGGAAATGTATAAAGCATAAATACTAATGGAATCTGCATGTAAAAGTATATCATAATAACTTATTACAAACCATAGCTAAAGATAAACATTTCTAACATTTAAAATAAATGAACTTAGCTTTGGTAGAACTGAAACTCAGTTAAGCATTTTTCCAGAAGTGGCTTCTGACTCAGGGTCAATCGGAGACATCTTGCAATATGTAATAGAAAAAACAACATATAAAGCAAAATTGATCAAATTCCTTAAATGACAGTTTCAGGAATGGGAAAAAATGCCAGTGAACAAGCTTCTAGCAACCAGAAGCAATAAATAATGAGACTTAAATAATGTGGAGACAATAGTGACGCCCATATTTTTTAGCGCCAAAAAAAGACGCCCACATTATTTGGCGCCTAAATGCTTTTGGCGCCAAAAATGACGCCACATCCGGAATGCCGACACTTTTGGTGCAAAAAAACGTCAAAAAAATGACGCAACTTCCGGCGAAAACCGAAAAAAAAAAATTTGCGCCAAAAAAGTCCGCGCCAAGAATGACGCAATAAAATGAAGCATTTTCAGCCCCCGCGAGCCTTAGCCCACAGGGAAAAAGTCAAATTTTAAGGCAAGAAATTTTTTATTAATTCATATGCATTATCCCAAATATGAAACTGACTGTCTGAAATAAGGAACGTTGAACAACCTGAGTCAAGGCAAATAAATGTTTGAACACATATATTTAGAACTTTATATAAAAGTGCCCAACCATAGCTTAGAGTGTCACAGAAAATAAGACTTACTTACCCCAGGACACTCATCTACAAGTAGTAGAAAGCCAAACCAGTACTGAAACGAGAATCAGTAGAGGTAATGGTATATATAAGAGTATATCGTCGATCTGAAAAGGGAGGTAAGAGATGAATCTCTACGACCGATAACAGAGAACCTATGAAATAGACCCCGTAGAAGGAGATCATTGAATTCAAATAGGCAATACTCTCCTCACATCCCTCTGACATTCACTGCACGCTGAGAGGAAAACCGGGCTCCAACCTGCTGCGGAGCGCATATCAACGTAGAATCTAGCACAAACTTACTTTGTAAAACTGATTTGTGGGTGTGGTGAGGGGTGTATTTATAGGCATTTTGAGGTTTGGGAAACTTTGCCCCTCCTGGTAGGAATGTATATCCCATACGTCACTAGCTCATGGACTCTTGCTAATTACATGAAGAAACTACCTTATCCTGAAGAAAAATCAGAAAAGTTGACTCGCAAGAAAGAGCAGATAATTCAGAAACTCTTCTAGCAGAAGAGATAGCCCAAAAGGAACAACACTTTCCAAGAAAGTAGTTCAATGTCCAAAGAATGCATAGGCCTCAAAAGGAGGAGCTTGTAAAGCTTTCAAAACCAAATTAGACATCAAGGAGGAGAGATTGATTTAATGACAGGCTTGATACAGACCAAAGCCTGAACAAAACAGTGAATATCAGGAAGCTTAGCAAACTTTCTGTGAAATAAATTAGAAAGAGCAGAGATGTGTCCCTTCAAGGAACTTGCAGACAAACCTTTATCCAAACCATCCTGAAGAAACTGTGCCAGGAGAATTTATGAGAAGAACACCATGAAATATAAGTTTTCCAAACTCGATAATAAATCTTCCTAGAAACAGATTTTTGAGCCAGTAACATAGTATCAATCACTGAGTCAGATAAACCTCTATGACTAAACACTAAGCATTCAATTTCCATACCTTCAAATTCATGATTTTGAAATCCTGATGGAAAAACGGTCCTTGAGACAGAAGATCTGGTCTTAAAGGAAGTGGCCAAGGTTGACAACGGGACATCTGACAAGGGTCGCATACCAGAACCTGTGAGGCCATGCTGGTGCTACCAGAAACAAATGTTTCATGATGATCTTGGAGATCACTCTTGGAAGAAGAACTAGAGGCGGGAAGATATAAGCAGGTTGGTAAAACCAAGGAACTGCTAACGGAACCACCGACTCCACCTGAGGATTCCTGGACCTGGAAAGGTACCTGGGAAGTTTCTTGTTTAGATAGGAAGCCATCAGATCTATTTCTGGAAGACCCCACATCTGAACAATCTGAAAAAAAACACATCTGAACGGAGAGACCACTCCCCGGATATAAAGTCTTATGGCGTGATAATCCGCTTCCCAATGTCTATACCTGGGATATGTACTGCATAAATTAGACAAGAGCTGGATTCTTCCCAAGAAAGTATCTGAGATACTTCTTTCATAGCTAGGGGACTGTGAGTCCCAACCATAAAGATTGACATATTCCACAGTTGTGATATTGTCGGTCTTGAAACAAATGAATGGTTCTCTCTTCAACAGAGGACAAACCTGAAGAGCCCCTGAATTTTTTTTATTTTTTTTTAAATAGTTTTTATTGAGGTAAATCAGTTAACATACAGCTTATGCATTATGGACTGAATACATAACATAACATTGATACATAAACTTTGTTGCAAGAGGATGAACAGCACCTCTATTATCATAAGAACCTCGTTTTTACAGAGGCCGTCATTTAGGATCTGGTTGAACTACACTAGTTCTTTTGGTTCATCTTAGTAGAGATATAAACTGGGACGGCCATTAAGTTAGTTGGTCAGTCCACTAGGGAGAGGCAAACACTACAGGCATTGGTGGTGGCTAATCATGTATCTCACCATATGTAATGCGGGGGTCGAGAGAGGCCATAATAATCCATCCACAGCTCTCTCTTATTCCCCGTGTCTGGCTTCCTCATATGATAGAATTTAGGGGAAATTCTTAGGGGTATTATTGTTGTCTGTATGGTTCAGGGTATAAACGATTTGGGAAGTCAGTCGTCAGGGTTATCTCGGGCTTATCGTTGGTCAATCTGGCAATGCATTTTTACGGGTCAAGAGGGTGTCCCATGGTTCCCATATGAGGCAGAAATCAGTCAGTTGTTTACGCTCCCTGTATACGTAATTTTGCCATGCTTCTAATGTGGTTCACACAGTCTACAACCCCTTGCCACCTGGGGGGCTGACTTTTCTTCCAATTTCTGGCTATAAGTAATTTGGTGGAAGTGGAGGATGCATATAAGTAAATTTCGTTTAACTCTGGGGAGTGACTCTACTCCCTAGGTGTTAGGATTGCGAAAGCTGGTTAAGCACCTCCACAAGTTCTAAATCTTTACACAATGTTTCTATCTTTCTCCAGACGCCAGTCAGCTTTGGGCAGGTCCACCAGATGTGGAGCAGGGTGCCCTGTTCCCAACAATCTCTCCGCACATGGGGGAATGGTCCGGATAGAGTTTTCGCATCTTTGTGGGGTACTAAATGCCACCTCGTGATTATTTTAAAGTAAAACTCGTATAGGGTTAACACAGTGGGTGGCTTTTTTGGTAATGCTAATTGCCTCCTCCCAGTCTTCAAGTGAGTGGGTAAGCTGTAGATTTTTCTCCCAAGCCTCATGTGAATCGTTTTGGAGGGAGTATTTTCCTCCAGTAGGCACTGATAATGTGCTGAGAGAGGCTTGTATAGTTGGAGATTTGCTTTCCAGCGCGATTCCCACGGGGTAGAATCCTGCAGTTTGTCTTCTAGGAAGCCCCAAGACCTCATAAGTGTTCTGAGTCCCAGGAGATCAAAGTGAAACTTCGGGGTCACCGTGGCAAGGCTAACATAGTCACATGTGCCTTTAATTGATTTATTTTCATAGAAGTCTAGTAAAGAGACTATATCCGTAGGCAAACCACGATGTGGCATGCATGTCAGGTAGTCCTAGTAGTAGGCCTCGAATAGAGTGTACGGGTGAGGGGTGTGGGGCAATAAGTCTTGTTGTGTCTTAGTTTCAGCCAGCTCTCATGACACCCCTTGACTATACATTCTAAACAAATTATTGTAACTCCTGTCTCTCGAGATTTTCAAACCCTTGTGCTGTCAGAGATCCCCAGACAGTTCACCAACCGGAAAGACTTGCATCTGTTGTGATTACAGTCCAGGTTGGACGAACAAAAGAGGCCCCTTGAATTATACGGTGGTGATTTAACCACCAAGTCAGAGAAAGTTGAACATTAAAAATTAAGGATATTAATTGTGATATTTTTGTATAATCCCCTGCACCATTGATTCAGCATACATAGCTGGAGAGGTCTCATATGAAAACGAGCAAAGGCGATCGCGTCCGATGATGCAGTCATGAGAGCTAAAACTTCCATGCACATAGCCATTGAAGGGAATGATGAGGACCGAAGGTTCTGACAGGCTGAAAACCAATTTTATTTGTCTCTTTTCTGTTAGAGACAGAGTCATGGACACTGAATCCATCAGAAACCTAAAAAGGTGACCCTTGTCTGAGGAATCAAGGAACCTTTTGGTAAAATTGATTCTCCAACCATGTCTGAAGAAACAACACTAGTTGATTTGTGTGAGATTTGGCAAAATGTAAAGACTGAGCTAGTACCAAGATATTGTCCAAATAAGGAAATACCGCAATACTCTGTTCTCCTGTTTACAGAGAGTAGGGCACCGAGGAACTTTTGAAAAAATACTCGGAGCTGTCGCTAGGCCAAATGGAAGACCAACAAATTGGTAATGCTGGTCTAGAAAAAGAGAATCTCAGAAACCGATAGTGGTCTGATGAATCAGTATATGAAGATATGCATCCTGTAAGTCTATCATGGACATATAATGACCTTGTTGAACAAAAGGCAGAATAGTCCTTATAGTCACCATTTTGAAAGTTGGCACTCTTACAAGATGGTTCAAACTTTCAGATCCAGAACTGGCCTGAATGAATTTTCTTTCTTTGGGACAATTAACAGATTTGAATAAAACCCCAGACCTTTGTTCCTGAAACGGAATTGGTATAAATTAACCATGAAAGCTCTAGATCTGAAACACACTCAGAAAAGCCTGAGCCTTCACTGGATTTGCTGGAACGCGAGTGAGAAAATATCTTCTCACAGGAGGTCTTACTCTGAATCCTATTGGATACCCTTGAGAGACAATGCTCTGAATCCATTGATTTTGGACAGAATCTGCAGAAATGTTTGGAAAATTTTAATCTGCACCCCACCAGCTGAGCTGGAATAAGGGCCGCACATTCATGCAGACTTGGGGGCTGGCTTTGGTTTCTTAAAAGACTTGGATTTATTACAACTTGAAGAGGGTTTCCAATTGGAACCAGATTCTTTGGGGGAAGGATTGGCTTTCTGTTCCTTATTCTGTCGAAAACGATTATGAAGCTTTAGATTTACCCTTAGATCTTTATCCTGAGGTAAAAAACTCCCTTTCCCCAGTAACAGTTAAAATAATTGAATCCAACAAAGAATCAAATAAATTGTTACCTTGGAAAGAAAGACAGTAATCTAGACATTCCAATATTTGAGCCACAAAGCTCTTCTAGCTAAAATAGCTAAAGACATAGATTTAACATCAATTTTGATGATATCAAAAATAGCATCACAGATAAAATGATTAGCATGTTGAAGCAAGTGAACAATGCTAGACAAATCAGGATCTGTTTCCTGTTGCGCTAAACTTTCCAACCAAAAAGTTGATGCAGCTGCAACATCAGCCATAGAAATGGCAGGCCTGAGAAGATAGCCAGAATATAAATAAGCTTTCTTTAGATAAGATTCAAGTTTTCCTATCTAAAGGGTCCTTAAAGGAAGTACTATCTTCATAAGGGATAGTAGTTAGTTTGGCAAGAGTAGAAATAGCCCCATCAACTTTGGGGATTTTTTCCCAAAAACTCCAATCTAATTGCTAGCATTAGGAATTGGAAAAACCTTTGGAGTAACTACAGGAGGTTTCTAAACAGAATTTAAACAATTTACTAGTTTTAATATCAGAGAGGACTAGTTTCCTCAATATCCAAAGTAATTAACACCTCTTTAAACAAGGAACGAATATACTCCATCCTAAAGAGATAAGTAGATTTGTCAGTGTCAATATCTGAGGTAGGATCTTCTGAATCAGATAGATCCTCATCAGAGGAGGATAAATCAGTATGTTGTCAGTCATTTGAAATTTCATCAACTTTGAGAAGTTTTAAAAGACCTTTTATGTTTATTAGAAGCGGAATAGCAGACAAAGCCTTCTGATCACATCAGCAATAAAATCTTTTATATTCACAGGGATATCATGTACATTAGATGTTGAAGGAACAACAGGCATTGTACTAGTACTGATGGATACATTATCTGCATGTGAAAGCTTATCATGACAACTGTTACATACTACCGCTGAAGAAATAATCTCCGCTAACTTACAACAGATACACTTATCTTTGGTAGAACTGTTATCAAGCAGCAGGGTTTCTGAGACAGGATCAGATTGAGACATCTTGCAAATGTAAGAGAAAAAACAACATATAAAGCAATATTATCAATTTCCTTATATGCAGTTTTCAGGAATGGGGAAAAAAAATGCAAACAGCATAGCCCTCTGAGCATAGAAAAAGGCAAGAGGCATATAGGAAGTGGGGGTTGAAATAATGAAATTATTTGGCGCCAAGTATGACGCGCAACGCAAGATGAATTTTTTTTTGCGCCAATAACATTCGGAAATGACGCAACTCACATCATGGCAGACACAACCTAGTGCAAAGAACCTGGCGTCAACTAAGACGGTGGAAATAGCGAATTTGCATCACCGAACGTACCTTCGCGCCAAAAAAAAATTATCGCACCAAGAATGACGCAATAAATATTAGCATTTTGAGGCCTCGTAAGCCTAATTTTGCCCGCGAAAATTATTGAAAAAAAGTCAATTATGAAGTAAAGACTATACCCCAGGTAAGAAAAAAACTTCCTAAATAAGTTTTCCCAATTTTGAACAGATAGTCTGCAAAAGGAAAATATACATAAACCTGACTCATGGCAGATATAAGTAGAATACATATATTTAGAACTTTACATTAAAACAAAGTGCCAAACCATAGCCGAGAGTGTCTTAAGTAATGAAAGCATACTTACCGAAAGACAGCCATCAACATATAGCAGATAGCCAAACCAGTACTGAAACAGTTATTAGTAGAGGTAATTGGAATATGAGAGTATAGCGTCGATCTGAAAAGGGAGGGTAGGAGATGAATCTCTACAACCGGATAACAGAGAACCAATGAAAAGGTTTCCCACAAGGAAAACCATAGAATTCAAGTAGGGGATACTCCCTTCACAGCCCTCTGACATTCACTGTTACTCAGAGGAACCGGGCTTTCAAAATGCTGAGAAGCGCATATCACAGGAAGAAAATCAAGCACAAACTTACTTCACCACCTCCATAGGGAGGCAAAGATTGTAAAAAACTGAATGTGTGGTGTGGGTGAGGGGTGTATTATAGGCATTTTGTGTTTGGGGAAACTTTGCCCCGCCTGGTAGGATTGTATATCCATACGTCACTAGCTCATGGACGCTTGCCAATTACATGAAAACAAAATTTATGCTTACCTGATAAATTTATTTCTCTTGTGGTGTATCCAGTCCACGGATTCATCCATTACTTGTGGGATATTCTCCTTCCCAACAGGAAGCTGCAAAGAGGATCACCCACAGCAGAGCTGTCTATATAGCTCCCCCCCCTAACTGCCACCCCCCAGTCATTTCGACCAAAGTCAAGCAGAAAAAGGAGAAACCATAGGGTGCAGTGGTGACTGTAGTTTAAAAAATAAATAACACCTGCCTTAAAATGACAGGGTGGGCCGTGGACTTGGATACACCACAAGAGAAATAAATTTATCAGGTAAGCATAAATTTTGTTTTCTCTTGTAAGGTGTATCCACTCCACGGATTCATCCATTATTTGTGGGATACCAATACCAAAGCTATAGGACACAGATGAAGGGAGGGACAAGGCAGGCGCTTAAATGGAAGGCACCACTGCCTGTAAGACCTTTCTCCCAAAAACAGCCTCCGAAGAAGCAAAAGTATCAAATTTGTAGAATTTAGAAAAGGTATGAAGCGAAGACCAAGTCGCCGCCTTACAAATCTGTTCAACAGAAGCCTCATTTTTAAAAGCCCATGTGGAAGCTACTGCTCTAGTGGAATGAGCTGTAGTTCTCTCAGGAGGCTGCTGGCCAGCAGTCTCGTAAACAAAGCGGATTAAGCTTCTTAACCAAAAAGAAAGAGAAGTTGCCGAAGCCTTTTGGCCTCTCCTCTGTCCAGAGTAAACCACAAACAAAGCAGATGTTTGACGAAAATCTTTAGTGGCTTGTAAATAGAATTTTGAAGCACGGACCACATCAAGATTGTGTAATAGACGTTCCCTTCTTTGAAGAAGGATTAGGACATAGTGAAGGAACAACAATCTCCTGATTGATATTCTTATTAGATACCACCTTAGGAAGAAACCCAGGTTTGGTATGCAATACTACCTTATCAGCATGGAAAATGAGATAAGGAGAATCACATTGTAAAGCCGATAACTCGGAAACTCGTCGAGCTGAGGAGATAGCTACCAAAAACAGAACTTTCCAAGACAACAGCTTGATTTGGTTCAAATGGAATCCCATGAAGAACTTTAAGAACTAAATTTAGACTCCATGGTGGAGCAACAGCTTTAAACACAGGCTTGATTCAAACTAAAGCCTGACAAAACGCCTTAACGTCTGGAGTATTAGCCAGATGCTTGTGCAAAAGAATAGACAGAGCAGTAATCTGTCCCTTCAAGGAACTAGCCGACAATCCCTTTTCCAATCCTTCTTGGAGAAAAGATAATATTCTAGGAATCCTGACCTTACTCCATGAGTAACCCTTGGATTCACACCAATGAAGATATTTACACCATATCTTATGATAGATTTTCCTGGTAACTGGCTTTTGAGCCTGAATTAAGGTATCAATGATCGATTCAGATAAACCACGCTTTGATAAAATCAAGCGTTCAATCTCCAAGCAGTAAGACGCAGAGAAATTAGGTTTGGATGGTTGAAAGGACCCTGAAGTAGAAGGTCCTGCCTCAGCGGCAGGGTCCATGGTGGACAGGATGACATGTCCACCAGGTCTGCATACCAAGTCCTGCATGGCCACGCAGGTGCTATCAAAATCACCGAAGCTCTCACCTGCTTGATCTTGGGCAATCAGACAAGGGAGCAAAGGAAACGGTGGAAACACAATAGCCAGGTTAAAGGACCAAGGCGCTGCTAGAGCATCTATCAGAGACGCCATGAGATCCAGTTCTGGTTTGCCCCAAAGTTGAATCAACTGAGCAAATACCTCCGGATGGAGTTCCCATTCCCCCGGATGAAAGAGTCTGCCGACTTAGAAAATCCGGCCTCCCAGTTCTCGACACCTGGGATATGGATAGCTGATAGATGGCAGGAGTGAACCTCTGCCCATAGAATTATCTTGGAAACCTCCAACATTGCTAGGGAACTCCTTGTTCCCCCCTGATGGTTGATGTAGGCTACAGTCGTGATATTGTCCAACTAAAATCTGATGAACCTGACCCCAGCTAGCTGAGGCCACGCCTGAAGAGCATTGAAAATCGCTCTTAGTTCCAGAATTGTTTATCGGAAGGAGTGCCTCCTCCTGAGTCCACGAGCCGGAAGCCTTCAGGGAGTTCCAGACTGCACCCCAGCTGAGAAGGCTGGCATCTGTCCATTACTATAGTCCAATCTGGCCCTGCGGAAGCTAATCCCTTGGACTGATTGACCTGACATAGCCTCCAGAGAAGAGAATCCCTGTTTTCTTGATCCAGATTTAGTAGAGGGGACAAATCTGTGTAATCCCCATTCCACTGAGCTGAGCATGCAAAGTTGCAGCGGCCTGAGATGTAGGCGGCAAACGGTACTATGTCCATTGCCCGCTACCATTAAACCGATTACTTCCATACATTTTGCCACTGAAGGACGAGAATGTGGAATAAAGAACACGGCAAGAGTCTAGAAGTTTTGACAATCTGGCCTTCGTTAGGTTAAATCTTCATTTCTACCGAATCCTAGGAATGAAACTCTTGTAGAGGTGATAGAGAACTCTTTCTTGGTTCACCTTCCACCCACGGGACCTCAGAAATGCCAGAACAATGTCCGTATGGGACCTTGCGATTTGAAAAGTCGCCACCTGTATTAGAATGTCGTCTAAGCAAGGGGCTACTGCTATACCCCGCGGCCTTAGGACCGCTAGGAGGGACCCTAGAACCTTTGTAAAGATTCTTGGTGCCGTGGCCAACCCAAAGGGAAGTAGCCACAAACTGGTAGTGCCTGTCTAGAAAGGCAAACCTGAGAAAACAATGATGATCTTTGTGTATCGGGATGTGAAGATAAGCATCCTTTAAGTCTACGGTAGTTCATATATTGACCCTCCTGGATCATAGGAAGGATGGTTCGAATAGTCTCCATCTTGAAGGATGGGACTCTGAGAAATTTTGTTTAAGATCTTGAGATCTAAGATTGGTTCTGAATGTTCCTTCTTTCTTGGAACCACAAACAGATTTGAATAAAAGCCCTGCCCCTGTTCCTCCTTTGGAACTGGGTGGATCACTCCCATAACTAGGAGGTCTCAAACACAATGTAAGAATGGCCTCTCTCTTCATCTGGTTTACAGATAAATGTGAGAGATGAAATCTCCCTTTTGGGGGAGAGGTTTTGAATTCCAGGAGATAACCCTTGGACACAATTTCCAATGCCCAGGGATCCTGGACATCTCTTGACCAAGCCTGGGCGAAGAGAGAGAGTCTTGCCCTCTACTAGATCCGTTTCCGGATCGGGGGGCTGCTCCTTCATGCTGTCTTAGAGGCAGAAGCAGCAGGCTTTTTGGCCTGTTTCCCCCTTGTTCCAAGCCTGGTTAGGTCTCCAGACCGGCTTAGACTGGGCAAAAGTTCACTTTTGCTTTGTGTTAGAGGAAGTTTGAAGCTGCCGCCACTCTTGAAGTTTCGAAAGGGCCGAAAACTAGACTGTTTGGTCCTTAATTTGTTGGACCTGTCTTGAGGAAGGGCGTGACCTTTTCCTCCAGTGATGTCAGAAATGATCTCCTTCAGTCCAGGTCCGAATAGGGTCTGTCCATTGAAGGGAATGTTGAGAAGTTTAGACTTTGAAGTCACGTCAGCTGACCAGGATTTAAGCCATAGCACCCTACGCGCCTGAATAGCAAAACCTGAATTTTAGCCGTTAGTTTGGTTAAATGACAACAGCGTCAGAAACAAATGAATTCGCTAGCTTAAGGGCCCTAAGCTTGTCAATAATATCTTCCAATGGGGTTCAACCTGTAGAGCCTCCTCTAGAGACTCAAACCAGAAAGCTGCAGCAGCAGTGAATGGGGCAATGCATGCAAGAGGCGTGGAATAAAACCTTGTTGAATAAAAATTTCTTAAGGTAACCCTCTAATTTTTTATCCATTGGATCTAGAAAAGCACAACTGTCCTCGACAGGAAGTGTACGCTTAGCTAGAGTAGAAACTGCTTCCTCCACCTTAGTGACCGTCGTGCCACAAGTCTGGTGTAGCGGCGTCTATAGGAAACATCTTTTTAAAAACAGGAGGGGGAGAGAACGGTACAACTGGTCTATCCCATTCCTTAGTAATAATTTCAGAAAACCTTCTTAGGGATTGGAAAAACATCAGTGTTAAGTAGGTACTGCATAGTATTTATCCAATCTACATAATTTCTCTGGGACTACAATAGTGTCCCAGTCGTCCAGAGTTGCTAAGACCTCCCTGAGCAATATGCGGAGGTGCTCAAGCTTAAATTTAAGATGTAGACATATCAGAATCAGGTTGAAGTATCTTCCCTGAATCAGAAAAATCACCCACAGATTGAAGCTCCCTGCTTCTGCTTCAGTACATTGTGAAGGGTGTATCAGAGATAGCCACTAAAGCGTCAGAGAGCTCTGTATTTATTCTAGTCCCAGAGCTGTCTCGCTTTCCTTGTAATCCTGGAAGTTTAGATAATACCTCTGTAAGGGTATGATTCATAACTGCCGCTATGTTTTGCAAGGTATACGCAATGGGTGCGCTAGATGTACTTGGCATCCCCTGAGCGGGATGTTATAGGTTCTGACACGTGGGGAGAGTTAGATGGCATAACTTGCTCCTTGTCAATTTCTTCTGGTGATAAATTTTTAAAGCTAGAATATGGTCTTTGTAATCTATAGTAAAATCAGTGCACTTGGTACACATTCTAAGAGGGGGTTCCACAATGGCTTCTAACATAATGAACAATGAGTTTCCTCTATGTCAGACATGTTTAAACAGACTAGTAATGAGACCAGCAAGCTTGGAAAACACTTTAATAACTGAACAAGCAAAAAATAAAATCGTACTGTGCCTTTAAGAGAAAAAAAACAATCACAGAAAACTGCAAAACAGTGAGAAAAAGCAGTACATTTTACGAAATTTTTACAGTGTGTATAATAGACTGAATAGCATTGCACCCACTTGCAAATGAATGATTAACCCCTTAGTTTCAAAACCGGATAAAAAAAAACGATAAACGTTTTTAAACAGTCACAACCAACTGCCACAGCTCTACTGTGGCTCCTACCTGCCCAAACAACGACTTTGTAAGGCACAAAAACCCTTTAGAGAGGTCCTGTATGTTCAGGGGGACTCCTTCAGGGAAGCTGGATGTCTCAAGCTGCAAAAACTACTGCGCAATTTAGGCGCGAAAATAGGCCCCTCCTAACCTGTACTCCCAGTGAGTAGGGCCTTAAAAAACTATCCCTAGGCAAAATCTAGTCAACCATGTGGAAAAAACTGGGCCCCAGAATAAAGTTTTATCACCAATGTGTAATAAACGTTTATATACCACAAGCAAACGTTATATCTATTCAGCAATGAGAGTAAATAACAAAAATATTACCCTTTACAGCAAGCATGATACCAGTCCGTTATTAAATCACTGTAATCAGGCTTACCTTTAATAAATCCGGTATTGTCAGCATTTTCTAGCTTATCTCTCTAGAAAAATTTTAAACTGCACATACCTCAGAGCAGGGAGACCCTGCATGCTATTCCCCCAGCTGAAGTTACCCCATCTCTTCAGTTATGTGTGAGAACAGCAGTGGATCTTAGTTACAGACTGCTAAGATCATCAAAAACCACAGGCAGACTCTTCTTCAACTTTCTGCCTGAGGCTAAAATAGTACAACTCCGGTACCATTTGAAAATATTAAACTTTTGTATTGAAGATAAACTACATTAATGCACACATCTCTCTAGCTACTTCTCTTGTCGAGAGCTGCAAGAGAGATGACTGGGGGTGGCAGTTAGGGGAGGAGCTATATAGACAGCTCTGCTGTGGGTGATACTCTTGCAGCTTCCTGTTGGGAAGGAGAATATCCCACAAGTAATGGATGAATCCGTGGACTGGATACACCTTACAAGAGAAAGAAAGTATATTTCTATAACAGTGGTGTGTTATGCAAAAATAGTAATGGTACACAAAAGGATTATCTACTTTTTAAACAACAACATTTTTGTGTGGCTTAGACTGTCCTTTAAAGTGTAAAGTTAGTTGCTTTATCATCCTGTCACAGTACCTGACACAAGCGTGTAGGCCCTTCTGTAGGAGGGAGGCAGACATGGATTTAGCATTCTTCAGACTTGCAGAGCATATTCACGAAACATTGGGGAATTGGCCTGTAGATATATAACACACAAACAAAGGATAACACAATACCTATAGAAGTCCCTAGAAAGATCATTAATTAAATTAGATTCACATGACACAAGGCAGGTTCTGTAGAATTAGATGCAACCCAGCATATCACATAATGAATAATTAGACAACCACCCACTAAGTTGTTCTGCAACATCAAGTTAACAAGGGTGCAGGCCAAGTTGCTTATATAACATTCCCTGAATCCAAGAATTATATTCAGTTACATTTGATTTGCTCTTTACTGTGTGGTTTTCAGCTTAAATAACAAAACTTGCATAAGACTAAGAGTGAGCATTGCTTTAATAAAATACTTTTTGATACATTGTCCGCATTATGTTTTATTTTAATTGTTCTTGTACATGAGGGGTGTATGCATTTTACTGTATGTACTTAAATATAACCATGATGGAAGTCCAGCAGTAAGTTTCCCCGATGCTTGATCTAAACAGCCAAAGCAGTTTTGTTAGACAGCATGTTTACACCATTTAAAAATGACTGGGACCTTATATTTTAGAGTGTGATTAACTAACCTGACATCCATAATTTTTGAAAGAGAGGATTTTCAAATGCAATGTCTTCCTATCATTTAGTCCCGTCATATAGTCTAGCCAGAGTTTAGATAGGTGGACAAGCTACATTTGTGGACCTTCAATATTATGCAAGCATCCTTGTTTTCCCCCCGTATTTTTACATATTATATATTTTAATAAATTCTGGTTTTTTTTTAGCAATATTGTTTGAGCGCTGTCTAGTTTTCTATTACCTGTAAAAACTTAAAGGGACACTGAACCCAATTTTTTTCTTTCATGGTTCAGATAGAGCATTCAATTTTAAGCAACTTTCTAATTTACTCCTATTATCAATTTTTCTTCATTCTCTTGATATCTTTATTTGAAAAGCAAGAATATAAGTTTAGAAACTGGCACATTTTTGGTTCACAACCTGGGTTGTTCTTGCCGATTGGTGGATAAATTAATCCACCAATAAACAATTGTTGTCCATTTTTCTGAACCAAAAATTATCTGGTTCCTTAGCTTAGATGCCTTATTTTTCAAATAAAGATTGCAAGAGAACGAAGAAAAAATGATAATAGGAGTAAATTAGAAAGTTGCTTAAAATTGCATGCTCTATCTGAATCATGAAAGAAAATTTGGGTTCAGTATCCCTTTAACACAAGCTACCTCCAGTCCGCACACATGCCTAATATAAGAGGAAAACTAAACCCACATTTTTTTCTTTTATGAATCGGTTAGAGCATGCAATTTTAAGCAACTATCTAATTTACTGCTCATATCATTTTTTCTTAATTCTCTTAATATCTTTATTTGAAAAGCAGGAATGAAAGCTTAGGAGCCGGTCCATTTTAGGTTCAGCACCTGGGTTAGCGCTTGCTGATTGGTGGGTAAATGTACCCAACAATCAGAAAGTGCTATCTAGAGGTCTGAACCAAAAATGGGCCAGCTCCTAAGCTTTCATTACTACTTTTCAATAAGGATAACAAGAGAACGAAGAACAATTGAAAATAGCAGTAAATTATAGTTGTGCATGCTCTAACCGATTCATAAAAGAAAACATTTGGGTTTAGTATCCCTTTAACTGTAACCCTCAGATGGAGGAGCACTGCAAGAATGAGCAGTTACAATCCAGAGCTACCAAAAGCTGGAAACATTCAAAGAGAGTTTCATAATCATTGTCCAACTCCAGCAGTAATATAATACTGCTTGTGTGCAAGCTCTACCAATTATTAACCTGCAGTACAGGCACAGTGCTATGTATTTCAGTTTGATAATGCAACATTATAGAAGAACAATTTATCATTTTTTAAAGCATAAAGGTGAAGGCATAGTAAAAAAACACTTTGCAATATACTTTCATTGTTTTACTTTGTCCCCTTTTCCTGTAGTTTAGCTCTTTTTATGCAGACAATCAATTATACACCAGCGATTAAAAGATCAGGTTAAACGATAGGAAAATCTTCCAATATCTACTGCAGAAGGTTAATTTAATAAAACATTACATTTCCAAAGTATATTAACACATTTATTTGGAAAGGAGGAAAGACATTGGGTGGAATGTCATTAGCACCCGAAGGATAGCAGTGACTGCGACTTTGTATAACATTGTTATAAACATTGTTGCAAACACTGCAGCCAGATGGCTAAAGACACGTGTACGTGCCTCAACTCGCCCTCCTGAACTCACCTAGAATTACTTTTAAACAAAGGCTACAAAGGAGAGGATTAAGCAAAATAGATATTGGAATGAAAGTAAAATTTGTTTATAAAACGTCATGCTCCCACAAACATATTTAAGTGGGTCCCTTTAATATTACGGTTTGTTATGTCTTCACTATCATATTTCTCACAACTTCATTCTGTAATTATTTTGCAGTAATTGCTGTAAATATTTAAATACCTTCCTAAAATTCTTATAGCCAATCACAAGATTATTTATTTTGTTAACAAATAAACTGAAGGGGGGAAAATAAATAAAAAAATAAAAAATAAATCGGCATTTGCATACAGGGCTCTGAAACACTTGTTCACAGAATCCTGTTTCATCCTGCAGTATTCCTGAGAGCCATCACAACTGATTAATAACCACATTTTATATCACAGCCAGCAGGTGGCTCCATATATAAATACACTATAATCCTATTTAACAAAGGAAAGAGTTATTGAGAGACTACTGTGACCCTGGAATAAAGAAGAAAATGCTCCTATGTATTTTGTACAAATACCAAGTCACATCAATATTGGAGCATGCAGGATTACTATTAAATAAGTTTTCCTAAATGATTTCTAATTAGATTTATAGAATGTGAACATTACACAGCAGTTGCAATATATAAAAATATAGCTCTCTAAAATAATAATAAAAAAAAATACAATAAAAAACACTACGTGCATTAAGACCAAAGTAAATAACATATGGACCAGTAATACACCGAGTTGATTCCTTCCGTAATTACATTTTTCCGAAAGGCAAAGAAACAGAACTCCTGACTACAGAATGACTGACAATGACTACGCATCCTGTTTAAGAGGTTACATTTTTCATTTGGTTACTTAATTGTCCCATATTAACAACAAATGTATAGAATCGGGCACTATTAAAGGAACATTAAACGCCTTTTGCTTTTGTGTGAAATTTAAGCTCTTTTGCATTTCCTAGAGAAGCAAAAAAACAAGATTTATGCTTACCTGATAAATGTATTTCTTGACAAGGCGAGTCCACTGGATCACCAATTACTGTTGGGAATATCACTCCTGGCCAGCAGGAGGAGGCAAAGAGCACCAGAGCAGAGCTGTTTAGTATCACTTCCCTTCCCACAAACCCCAGTCATATCGACCGAAGGAAAAGGAGAGAAAGGAAGTAACACAGGGTGCAGAGGTGCCTGAAAGTTGTTAAACAAAACCATCTGAAAAAACAGGGAGGGGTGTGCACTCACAGTGTCAAGAAAGAAAGAAATGTATCAGTTAAGCATACATTTTGTTTTCTTTCTTATGACATCAGTGAGTCCATGGGATCATCAATTACGTGTTAGGAATCAATACCAAGCTAGAGGACACAGATAAGGGGAGGGACAAGACAGGTAACCTAAACAGAAGGCACCACTGCTTCCCAAAAAGAAGCCTCAGCTGAGGCACAGTATACAAGTTATAGAATTTTGAAAAAGTGTGCTAACAAGACCAAGTCGCAGCCTTACAGATCTGTTCTACAGAAGCCTCATTCTTGAAGGCCAACGAAAAAGACACCACCCTAGTAGAAAGAGCTGTATAATTCCTCTCAGGAGTCTGCTGTCCAGCAGTCTCATATGCCAAGCAAAGAAAACTTCTCAACCAGAGAGAAAGAAGTAGCAGTAGCTTTCTGACCTTAGGTTTCCCAGAAATGCAAACAAAGCACAGTCTTTTTGTACCTGCAAAGTAGAACTTAAGAGCACTTTCAACGTCTAAGTTGAGTAATAAGCATTCCTTGAGAAGAGAAGGATTAGGACAGAGAGAAGGAACAACGATTTCCTGGTTAATATGTCCGAAACAACCTAAGAAGAAAACCAAACTTGGTTTGTTCAGAAACTCTTTGAGCAGAAGAAATAGCAGTAAGAAACAAAACCTTCCAAGATAATTTTATATCTATGAAGTGCATGGGCTTCAAACTGAGGCCTGTTGTAAAACTTTAAGAACAAGGTTAAGACTCCAAGGTGGAGCAATTGATTTAAACACAGGCCTGATTCTGATCAGATTTTGATTCTGATCAGAGCCTGACAAAAGGATTGTACATCTGATAGTCCGTCAGATGCTTGTGAAGCAGAATGGAAAGAGCAGAGATCTGACCCTTGAGGGTACTGACATATAACCCCTTCTCAAGGCCTTCAGGAGAAAAAGACAAAATCTTGGGATCCTGACCTTATTTCCAAGAATATCCCTTAGACTCACACCAATAAAGATATTTACGCCATATCTTATGGTAAATTCTTTTAGTAACAGGCTTATGGGCCTGACCATGGTCTCAATGCACTCTATATTAATATATATTAATGCACTCTATATTAACATTATAGCCAAGGCTAGCCTTGTTGTCTGCAGACTAAAGCCCGATTGCTTTTCCATATAAGGCAAATGGTGGGTGAAGTTTTGCTATTGATAAATAATGCAGTTAAAAGGATGTTAATGTGTTTTTAAAAACATTAAGACTTGGCTGGATATGTTATTTTATAGCAGCACAACTAAAATGTCTTGTAATTGCAAGGTGTTATGGTCCCTTTAAAGGGACATTAAACACCTCTTGCTTTTGTGTGATAATTTATGCTTGTCTAACGCTCCCAAGAGATGCCAATTCTATAACAAAGTTTTATTTTTTTCCTTTTTATTTAAATTGCTGCAAATACAATACTTGGCTTAGGCGATCTGCAGCATTTAAAAAATCTTGCTTACAGATTACTACTTTCTTTCTTATGACACGATGAGTCCATGGGATCATCAATTACTGTTGGGAATATCACTCCTGGCCAGCAGGAGGAGGCAAAGCTGTTAAGTATCACTTCCTTCCCACAAACCCCAGTCATTCTCTTTGCCTTCAGAGCAAGGAGGGAGGTGAAGCTCCAGGGTAACAGCCAAATGGGGGGTTACCGGAATTGGATCTGATGGTTGTCTCGTCAGAACACCAAGCACCCCAAGTACGGTAGAGGTCAATGGATCCTCAAGCCTTTCTGATAGATTGCTCTAGGCAGTTCCTTGGAACTTCAGGTTGGCGTACCCGTTTCCTCCATTTGCTCTCCTTCCGAGAGTCATCGCTCGGATCAAGCAGGAGAGAGCATCAGTGATTCTAATAGCTCCTGCGTGTCCTTGCAGGATCTAGTATGCGGATCTAGTAGATATGTTGTCCCTACCTCTGTGGAGACTACCTCTTAAGAAGGACCTTCTGCTTCAAGGGCCCTTTCTTCATCCGAATCTCGTTTCTATGAAAGCTTACTGCTTGGAGATTGAATGCTTGATTTTGGCCAAGCATGGTTTTTCCGAGTCGGTTATTGAGACCATGGTTCAGGCCCGTAAGCCTGTTACTAGAAGAAATTACCATAAGATATGGCATAAATATCTTTATGGTGTGAGTTTAAGGGATATTCTTGAATAAAGGTCAGGATCCCCAAGGATTTTGTCTTTTCTCAGGAAGAATTTACCATAAGAAAATTACCTTTCTTTTACGATATGATGCAGTCCACGGATTTCATTCTTACTTGTGAGATATTACTCCTGCTTACAGGAAGTGGCAAAGAGCACCACAGCAGAGCTGTATATATGCCCCTCCCCTTCCCCCCCACCCTCAGTCATTTGGCTGAAGGTATAGGAAGAGAAAAAGGAAAGGCTAAAAAGATGCAAAGGTGACTGAAGTTCACAAAAAATATAAAGAAAAACTGTCTTAAAAAGAACAGGGTGGGCCGTGGACTCGTCATATCGGTAAAGAAGTAATTTATCAGGTAAGCATAAATTTAGTTTTCTTTTACAAAGATATGACGAGTCCACGGATTTCATCCCTTACTTGTGGGAAACCAATACCAAAGCAATAGGACACGGATGAAAGGGAGGGACAAGACAGGAACCTAAATGAAGGCACCACTGCTTGAAGAACATTTCTCCCAAAGATAGCCTCAGAAGAAACAAAATTGTAAAATTTGGAAAAAGTGTGAAGGGACAACCAAGTCGCAGCCTTACAAATCTGTTCCACAGATGCATCGTTTTTAAAAGCCCATGTGGAAGCCACAGCCCTAGAAGAATGAGCCGTAATTCTTTCAGGAGGCTGCTGTCCAGCAGTCTCATATGCCAGGCGGATGATACTTCTCAAAAAGAGAAAAAGAAAGAGGTAGCCGTTGCTTTCTGACCCCTACGCTTTCCAGAACAATGAATAATGAAGATGATTGACGGAAATCCTTAGTTGAATATAAGTAAAACTTTAAAGGGACAGTCTAGTCCAAAAAAAAAAAAAAAAACTTTCATGATTCAGATAGGGCATGTAACATTTAAACAATTTTCCAATTACTTTTATCACCATTTTTCTTTGTTCTCTTGGTATTCTTAGTTGAAAGCTTAACCTAGGAGGTTCATATGCTAATTCTTAGACCTTGAAGGCCGCCTCTTAAGAATGCATTTTAACAGGTTTTTCCCCACTAGAGGGTGTTAGTTCATGTTTTTTCATATAGATAACACTGTGCTCGTGCACTGAAGTTACCTGGGAGCCATCACTGATTGGCTAAAATGCAAGTCTGTCAAAAGAACTGAAATAAAGGGGCAGTCTGCAGAGGCTTAGATACAAGATAATCACAGAGGTAAAAAATATATAAATATAACTGTGTTGGTTACGCAAAACTAGGGAATGGGTAAACAAGGGATTATCTATCTTTTAAAAAAATAACAATTCTGGTGTAGACTGTCCCTTTAAGGCAACGGACCACGTCCAAGTTATGTAACAGAACGCTCCCTTCTTAGAAGGATTAGGACACAAGGAAGGAATTTCCTGATTAATATTCTTATTTGGAAACAACCTTAGGAAGGAACCTGAGGTTTGGTAGCTAAAAACCACCTTATCAGAATGAAATATGAGATGAGGCGAATCAACTGTAATGCTGAAAGCTCAGAAAACTCATCGAGCAGAAGAAATAGCAACCAAAAACAGAACTTTCCAAGATAATAGTTTTAATATCTATGTAATGCATAGGTACAAACGGAACCCCTTGCAGAACTTGAAGAACTAAATTCAAACTCCAGGGAGGAGTAAGTAGGTCTAAATACAGGCTGAATTCGTAGATAGATCCTCTGACAAAAGTCTGAACATCTGATACATTTGCCAACGTTTGTGAAACAGAATTGACAAAGCTGAAATTTGTCCTTTAAGGAACTTGCTGATAACCTTTCTCCAATCCTTCTTGGCGAAAAGACAAAGATCCTAGGAATCCTAACTTTACTCCATGAGTAACCCTTGGATTCACACCAAAAGATATTTACGCTATATCTTATGATAGATTTTTCTAGTGACAGGATTTCTAGCCTGTATCAAAGTATTGATAACTGTACCAGAGAATCTTCGCTTCGATAAAATCAAGCGTTCAATCTCCACACAGTCAGTTGCAGAGAAATTAGATTGGATGTTGGAAAGGACCTTGAATGAGAAGGTCCTGTCTCAACGGAAGTTTCCACGGTGGGAGAGAGGAACATGTCCACTAGATCCGATACCAAGTCCTGCGTGGCCACGCAGGTGCTATCAGGATCACTGAAGCTCTCTCCTGTTTGATTCGAGCAATCACGCGTGGGAGGAGAGAAAACGGCAGAAACACATAAGCTAGGCTGAACAACCAAGGTACTGCCAAGGCATCTATCAGTTCGGCCTAAGGATCCCTTGACCGGGATCCGTATCTTGGAAGCTTGGCATTCTGACGAGATGCCATCAAAACCAATTCCGGTCTGCCCCATCTGAGAATCAATGAGGCAAATTCCTCCGGGCGAAGTTCCCACTCCCCCGGATGAAAAGTCTGTCGACTTAGAAAATCTGCTTCCCAGTTCTCTACCCCTGGGATGTAGATTGCTGACAGATGACAAGAGTTGGGCCTTCTGCCCAACTGATTGTCTTGATACTTGCCTTCAGGGAGTTCCAAACTGCACCCCGGCCCAGAAGGCTGGCATCTGTTGTCACTATCACCCACGAGGGTCTGCAGAAACAGTCCCCTGGGACAGATGATCTGGCGACAACCACCAAAGAAGAGAGGTTCTGGTCTCTTGATCCAGAATTATCTTTGGAGATAAATCCACATAATCACCATTCCACTGACATACACAGTTGCAGTGGTCTGAGATGAAAGTGAGCAAACGGAACGATGTTCATTGCCGCTACCATTAATCCGATTACCTCCATACACTGAGCCACTGATGGCCGAGGAATGGACAGAAGTGCTCAAACAAGTATTCAAAATCTGATTTTCTGACCTCCGTCAGAAATACTTTTATGGCTACTGAGTCTATCAGAGTTCCCAGAAAAGGAACCCTTCTCTATGGAACAAGTGAACTCTTTTCTATGTTTCACCTTCCAGCGTGAGATCTCAGAAAAGACAACACTGTGTCCATGTGAGATTTTGTCAGATGATATGTTTACGCCTGAATCAGAATATCGTCCAGATTAAGGCGCCACCGCTATCCTTGCAGTCTGAGAACCACCAAGAGAGACCCTAGAACCTTTGTGAAGATTCTGGGTGCTGTGGCCAACCCGAAAGGAAGAGCCACGAACTGATAATGTTTGTCAAGAAGGCAAACCTTAGAAACCGATGATCTTTGTGGATTGGAATATGAAGGTAAGCATCCTTCAAATCCACGGTAGTCATATATTGACCCTCCCCTGGATCATTGGCAAAATCGTTCGAATTGTCTCCATCTTGAATGATGGAACTCTTAGAAATTTGTTTAGACACTTGAGGTCCAAAATGGGTCTGAACGTTCCCTCTTTTTTGGGACCACAAACAGGTTTGAGTAAAACCCCTGTCCCAATTTTGGAACAGGACAGATTACTCCCATAGTAAAAAGGTCTTTTACACAGCGTAAGAACGCCTCTCTCTTTATCTGGTTGGCAGATAATTTTGAAAGATGAAATCTCCCTCTTGGGAGAAAAACCTTGAATTCCAATTGATAACTGTGGGTCACTATTTCTAGTGCCCAGGAATCCTGAACATCACTTGCCAAGCCTGAGCAAAGAAAGAAAGTCTGCCCCTACTAGGATCCGGTCCTGGATCGGGGGCCACCCCTTCATCGCTGCTTTGTGGAAGAAGGAAGAAGCGGGGGTCCTCCTTTAAAGTTCCGAAAAAACGAAAATTATTCCGTTTACCCCTCATTTTAACCGACCTATCCTGAGGTAGGGCATGGCCCTTACCTCCTGTAATATTAGAGAATGATCTCCTTCAATTCTGGCCCAAAAAGGGTCTTACCTTTAAAGGGAGATAGCTAAAAGCTTATGTTTTGATGACACATCAGCAGACCAAGATTTGAGCCACAATGCTCTATGTGCTAAAATAGCAAATCCTGCATTTTTTGCTGCTAATTTAGCAATTTGAAAAGCGGCATCAGTAATAAAAGAATTAGCTAGCTTAAGAGCCTTAATTCTATCGAGAATGTCATCTAATGGAGTCTCAACCTTAAGAGACTCTTTCTAGAGCCTCAAACCAAAAAGCTGCTGCAGTAGTTACTGGAACAATGCAAGCCGTAGGTTGTAAAAGAAATCCCTGATTAAACAAATAATTTTTAGTAGACCATCTAATTTCTTATCCATAGGATCCTTGAAAGCACAACTATCCTCATGGGTATGAGTAGTACCTTAGCTAGGGAAGATATAGCTGCCCTCTACCTTAGGGGCTGCTTGCCTGAGTCCCGAATGGTAATCTGATATAGGAAACATTTCTTAAAATTAGGGAGAGGGAGAAAACGGTATATCTGGTCTATCCCATTCCTTACTAATAATTTCCAAAATTCTCTTAGGAACCCGGAAAAAACATCAGTGTAAGTAGGAACATCCAAATTATTTATCAATTTTTACACAATTATCTCTGGAGGAATCACAAAAGGATCACAATCATCCAGAGTCGCTAAAACCTCCATAAGCAACAGGCCGAGGTGTTCAAGCTTAAATAAAATGACATAGCATGGTCCGAATCTGTCTGAGGCCAAACATTCCTGAATCAGAAATGTCACCCTCAGACAGTAATTCCCTAATCCCCAATTCAGAGCACAGTGAGGGGAACATTGGAAATAGCTAATAAAGCATCAGAGGATTCAGTATTTACATTAATACCTGACCTACCTGCGTATACCCTTGCAACACTGGTATTTAGGACAATACCTCTGTAAGGTTGTTGACATAACTGCAGCCATCTCCTGCAGAGTAAAGGGAATTAGACGGCGCTACAAGTACTAGGCGTCGCTTGTGTGGCATAAAAGGTTGTGACACTTGGGGAGAATTAGATGGCATATCCTGATTCTCTTCAGACTGAGAATCATCCTAGGCTACACACTACTTTATTTAAAATATGCTTTTACATTGTAAAAGCCCTTTCAGTACAAAAGTTACACAATAGCTTCTAAACACATAGAACAATGAGAAACCTCAATGTCAGACATGTTGAACTACTAGTAATACCACAAAAGTCATTAAAAACACATATATAGGCATAAAAACTACATTAGAAAAAAACGTGTACTGTGCCTTTAAGAAAAGAAAAAGTGAACAATTTTTCCAAAATGCACAAAAAACTAAATTTTCCAAATTTAACTTAATATCATTGGTTAATCCAAAAATTACTGCACCTAGAAGCAAGGGCAGAAATAAGGGCTTTAGAAGTACTTATATCAACATGTAGTCAAAGATAGATAGATAAAAATACACTCTGCATCTCGCCTACCTGCCCCCAGGGTACTTCGAATAAAGTTTCCAACCCTTTAGACCAGCTACACAGTCCAGGAGCCACCGCGTTACTGTTTGCTGCTGAAGAAATTGAGCCAAAATAGGCTCCGCCCTTTAAGGTCAAAAGTTGGAGTAGGCCCAAACAACACCGCATGGAAATGCAGTTTTGCACTAAAGTAAAACACACCGCACAATAAAGCATAAAACCAATAAGTTTAGTGCCCAAAAATAAAAAAAAACATAAGACATTGTTTTTTAATTGTCCTCCAATGTCACATAATGCCCAAATATCAACTAATGATAATATAAAATAGGGGACTCCAGTAACACCCTCTTATTAAAATAGGTTTTACTGCTTACCCCCATTCCCATACAGGGAAATAATGCCAGCCAGTTCTGATAACCAAGTCTCCTCAGAAAAAAAGGCTGCACATACCTTAATGCTGCTTTGTAGCATGAAACCGGTCTCCACACTGAAGATGCTCTCATGGTTACCTTCAGAACCATATATATATATATCTTGCTTTGGTGCTCTTTGCACTTCCTGTTAGCAGGAGGATAAAATTCCCACAAGTAAGGATGAAATCCATGGACTCGTCATATCTTTGTAAAATAAATTATGTTTTCTTTCATGTGATTGGACAAGAGACCATGAGCTAGTGAAGGTATGGGATAGAAATACCCAAGATGCGGAACTCCAAACAAGAGTCACTAGAGAGGGAGGGATAAAATAACATACATTTTCCACTGAGAAAATTAAATCCACAACCAAAAAGGAATAGTTTTTCTTATAATTGAAAAAAAAAAAAACTTCAAACATAAGCAGATGAATCAAACTGAAACAGGCTGCCTGAAGAACTTTTTCTACCAAAAACTGCTTCCAAAGAGGCAAATACATCAAAACGGTAGAATTATTAAAGGTATGCAAAGAAGACAAGTCGCAAATCTGATCAACTGAAGCTTCATTCTTAAAAGCCCACAAAGTGGAGACTGATTCTAGTTAGAATGAGCTGTGATTCTCTGAGGCGGGCCTGACCTGACTCCACATAAGCCTTATGAATCAAAAGCTTTAAACAAGATGCCAAGGAAATGCAGAAGGCTTTCTGACCATTTCCTAGAACCAGAAAAGACAACAAATAAGCTAGAAGTCTTCCTGAAATATATTAGTAGATTCAAATAATATTTCAAAGCTCTTACAACATTCAGAGAATGTAAGGATCTCTCCAAAGAATTCTTAGGGAAATTGTTGTCCTTCTTTGTGTCCTAATCCTATTAATGTTTAGAATTCACAACTTTAGTAAAAATTTTAATTAAGTCCGCAAAACTGCTTTATTTTGATGAAAAATCAGAAAAGGTGACTCACAAGAAAGAGCAGATAATTCAGAACTATTCTAGCAGAAGAGATAGCCAAAAGGAACAACACTTTCCAAGAAAGTAGTTTAATATCCAAAGAATGCGCATAGCTCAAAAGGAGGAGCCCTGGTAAAGCTTTCAAAACCAAATAAGAGACTCCAAGTTGGAGAGATTGAATTAATGACAGGCTTGATACAAACCAAAGCCTGAACAAAACAGTGAATCTCAAAGTTTAGCAATCTTTCCGTGAAATAAAACAGAAAGAGCAGAGATTTGTCCCTTCAAGGAACTTGCAGACAAACCTTTATCCAAACAATTCTGAAGAAACTAAAATTCTAGGGAATTCTAAAAGAAGTCCAGGAGGAAGTTATGAAAAAAAACACTATAAATAAAGATCTATCCAAAACTCGGAAATATATCTTCCTAGAAACAGATTTACGAGCCTGTAACATAGTATCAATCACTGAGGTCAGAGAAACCTCTATGACTAAGCACTAAGCGTTAATTTCCATACCTTCAAAATTAATGATTTGAGATCCTGATTGAAAAAACGGTCCTTGAGACAGAAGATCCGGTCTTAAAGAAAGTGGCCAAGGTTTGACAACTGGACATCTGAACAAGGTCCACATACCAAAACCTGCGAGGCCATGCTGGTGAGTCTTTAACGAGTCCCAGACTACTCCCCAGCCTAGCAGGCTGGCATCCGTGGTAACTGAATCCTATTCGATACCCTTGAGAGACGATGCTCTGAATCCAATGATTTTGGACAGAATCTGCCCAAATTTTCTGGAAAAATTTGAATCTGCCCCCACCAGCTGAACTGGAATGAGGGCCGCACCATCATACAAACTTGGGGGCTGGCTTTGGTTTCTTAAAAGGCTTGGATTTATTCCAACATAAGGAAGGCTTCCAATTGGAACCAGATTCCTTGGGAGAAGGATTTGGTTTCTGTTCCTTATTCTTTCAAAAAGAATGAAAACTATTAGAAGCTTTAGATTTACCTTTAGATCTTTTATCTTGAGGTAAAAAAACTCCCTTCCCCCTGTGACATTTGAAATAATGCAATCTAACTGAGAACCAAATAAATTGTGACCTTGGAAAGAAAGATAGTAATCTAGACCATGTCAGCATTCCAATATTTGAGCCACAAAGCTCTTCAAGCTAAAATAGCTAAATACATAGATTTAACATCAATTTTGATGATATCAAAAATAGCATCACAGATAAAATGATTAGCATGTTGAAGCAAGTGAACAATGCTAGAAAAAAGAAAATGTATGCTTACCTAATAAATTTATTTCTTTTTAGACATGATGAGTCCACGGATTTCATCCTTACTTGTGGGATATTCATCTCCTGGTCAGCAGGAGGAGGCAAAGAGCACCACAGCAGAGATGTTAAATAGCTCCTCCCTTCCCTCCCACTCCAGTCATTCGACCAAAGTTAGGAAGAGAAAGGAAAAGCCAAGGTGGAGAGGTGTCTGAAGGTTACAAAAAATAATAACCTGTCTCAGAGAACAGGGTGGGCCGTGGACTCATTGTGTCTAAAAAGAAATAGATTTATCAGGTAAGCATAAATTTCCTCTCTTTTTAAAAGACACGATGAGACCACGGATTTCATCCTTCCTTGTGGGATACAATACCAAAGTTAGAGTACACGGATGATAAGGGAGGGAAAAGACAGGGAACCTAAACGACAGTCACTACTGCTTGAAGAACCTCTCTCCCAAAAGCAGCTGAGGCAAAATTGTCAAATTTGTAGAACTTTGAAAAAGTGTGAAGAGAAGACCAACTTGTAGCCTTGCAAATCTGTTCCACAGAAGATTCATTTTTGAATGCCCATGAGGAAGCAACAGCCCTAGTGGAATGATCCATAATCCTTTCAGGAGGCTGCTGTCCAGCAGTCTCGTATGCCAAACGTATAATACTCCTCAGACAAAAAGATAGAGAAACAGCCATAACTTTCTGTCCCCTACGTTTGCCTGAAAATGCCACAAACAAAGAGTAAGACTGGCAAAAGTCTATAGTCACCTGTAAATAAAACTTCAAATCACGAACTACATCCGAACTGTGTAAGAACCTCTCCTTAGAAGGATAAGGACACAAGGAAGGTACAACAATCTCCTGATTAATGTTTCAATCAGAAACAACCTTGGGCAGAAATCCAAATTTCGTACATAATATGACCTTATCCGCATGAAAAATAAGGTAAGAAGACTCACATTGTAACGCTGAGGGCTCAAACTCAGTGAGTAGAAGAAACTGCTACCAAAAATAAAACCTTCCTAGATAACAGCTTGATATCTAAGGAATGCATAGGCTCAAACTGAACCCCTTGAAGAACCTTGAGAACTAAATTAAGACTCCACGGATTGGTCTAAATACAAGCCTAATTCTGCTTAAGGCCTGACAAAAAGACTGAACGTCAGGAACATCAGCTAGACGCTTGTGTAAAAGGATAGATAATGCTGAAATGTGACCCTTTAAAGAACTTGTTGATAAATCTTTCTCCAATCTGTCCTGGAGAAAAGATAAAAAAGTCTAGGAATCCTAATTCTACTCCAGGAGCAGCCCTTGGATTTGCACCAATAAAAGGTATTCACGGCAAATCTTATGAGAAACCTTTCTAGTGACAGGCTTATGAGCCTGAATCAAAGTGTCTATGACTGAGTCAGAAAGACCTCGCTTGGCTAGAATCAGCCGTGCAATCTCCAAGCAGTCAGCTTCAGAGAATCTAGATTTGGATGATGGAAAAACCCTGATTCAAAAGCTCTTTTCTAAGTGGAGCCCTCCAAGGAGGTAAAGACGACATCTCTACCCGGTCTGCATACCAAATCCTGAGAGGCCAGGCAGTTACTATGAAAATCACTGAAGCCCTTTCCTGTTTGGTCCGGGCAATCACTTGAGGAAGGAAAGCAAATGGAGGAAACATATGCTAGATTGAAGGACCAAGGGGCCGCCAGAGCATCCATCAGATCCACCTGAGGATCTCTGGAACTCAACCCGTACCTCAAAAGTGTGGCATCCTGCCTGTATGCCATGATATCCAACTCCAGCTGACCCCATTTGAGGATCAGACTGGAGAACACATCCGGATGAAGTTCCCACTTCCCCGGATGAAAAGTCTGTCTGCTCAGAAAATACACCTTCCTGGGATAGAAATTGCCAACAGACAACAAGAATGGGTCTCCGCCCACTGAATTATTTTGGAGACCTCTGCCATCGCCAAGGAACTTCTTGTTCCTCCTTGATAATTGATGTAGGCAAGGCAACTGACTTAATGTTGTCCGACTGGAACCTGATAAACTAAACTGAAGCCAGCTGAGGCCATGGCCAGAAGAGCATTGTAGATCACTCTCAGTTCCAGAAAGTTTATGGTTAACAAAGACTGTCTAAGACCATATCCCCTGAGCCTTCAAGGAGCCCCAAACTGCCCCCCACCCCAGAAGGCTGGCATCTGTTGTCACAATCTCCCAGAAAGGTCTGCGAAAACACGTTCCCTGGGAGAGATGTTCTAGAGACAACCACCAAGGAAGAGACAACTGTCTCCTGTGCCAATAGAAGTCGAGGGGATAATCCATTATTTGAGCATGTCCAACTGCAGAGCTCTGAGATGAAAGCGAGCAAACGAGACGATGTCCATCGCTGCTACCAGCAGACCTATTAACTTCCTGCACTGAACCACTGAAGGGCGAGGAGAAGATTGCATAGCTAGGCAAGTAACAAAAATCTTTAATTTCCTGATGTCTGTCAGAAAAATCTTCATAGACAGAGTCTATGATGGTCCGTAGAAAGGTCACTCTTGTATAAGAAACTAAAGAGCTCTTTTCTAGATTCACCTCCCGTGTGACCTTAGGAAAGTCACTACCAATTACGTGTAATAATTTGCTAGCTGAAAGGACGGCGCCTAAACTATAATGTTGCTCAGATACGGCGTCATCGCAATGCCTCTTGAACGAGGCACCACAATCAGAGACCCCAGAACCTTTGTGAAGATTCTGAGAGCCGTGGCAAGACCAAAAGGAAGAGCCACAAACTGGAAATGTTTGGCTAGAAGGCAAACCTTAAGACCTTGTGATGATCCTGGAGAATGGGAACATACAGGTACACGTCCTTTAAACCTACTCATAAATTGACCCTTTCGGATCAAGGGAAGAATGGAACGAATAGTTTCCATCTAGAAGGACGGTACACTAATAAATATGTTTAGACCCTTGAGATCTAAAAAGTGGTCTGAAGGTTCCCTCATTATATGGTAACCAATTGGGATAAAAAAAAACCCAACCCTGTACCTGTATTGGGACTGGAACAATAAATCCCAGGTCTGAGAGGTCTTTTTTGTTTTCTCTTTTTCTTTTTTTTTTCTTGTTGAAATCCTTTAAATTTCAAAAGAAATTATTCCCTACAAGCTTAGACAAAGCATACATCCGAAGAACAAGGCACTAACCATGAGGCTCTGTGAGCTGGAACAGAGAAACCTGAAACCTATGCCCCCAGTTTGATAACTTGAAAGTAAAAAAATTAGCCCCTTTGCTTTTAACCTATCCTGGATTTTATCCAGGAAAGTTTCCGACTTAGTAGCCTCAGGCCAATTAGTTAAGCTGGAAACAACTTCTTCCACCCTAGGAAATATTTTCCAAAACTCCCTAGCTGAGTCGGCTATGGAGGATATGTTTTTAAATATAGGGAATGATGACTCTTCCTTTCCTTATAACTTACTGGACGCACAAGTATAGATTGCCCCAGTAGAGTCGGAGTCGCCCAGGATAGCTAAAACCTCCTAAAGTAACAGATGGAAATGTCAATCTAAAACACTGAAAGAAAAACAATCTCAGGATCAAAAATAATATAATATTCATCTGAGTCTGAGAATTCTCTGTTAGATAATCCCGAAGTATCTTCCTCTTTCAGTTAACAGGAAAGAACCATTCGAAATAGCCACTACTGAATCAATCACTCAAATGATTAAACAATAAGTCCTCTATTAATATTTTTCAGCCACGCGGGAAAAAACATAATTTATGCTTACCTGATAAATTCCTTTCTCCTGTAGTGTAGTCAGTCCACGGGTCATCCATTACTTATGGGATATTAACTCCTCCCTAACAGGAAGTGCAAGAGGATCACCCAAGCAGAGCTGCTATGTAGCTCCTCCCCTCTACGTCATACCCAGTCATTCGACCGAAACCAAACGAGAAGGGAGAAACTATAGGGTGCAGTGGTGACTGGAGTTTAATTTAAATTTTAGACCTGCCATAAAAAACAGGGCGGGCCGTGGACTGACTACACTACAGGAGAAAGGAATTTATCAGGTAAGCATAAATTATGTTTTCTCCTGTTAAGTGTAGTCAGTCCACGGGTCATCCATTACTTATGGGATACCAATACCAAAGCTAAAGTACACGGATGACGGGAGGGACAGGCAGGATCTTTACACGGAAGGAACCACTGCCTGAAGAACCTTTCTCCCAAAACCAGCCTCAGAAGAAGCAAAAGTGTCAAATTTGTAAAATTTGGAAAAAGTATGAAGAGAAGACCAAGTTGCAGCCTTGCAAATCTGTTCAACAGAGGCCTCATTCTTAAAGGCCCACGTGGAAGCCACAGCTCTCGTAGAATGAGCTGTAATTCTTTCAGGAGGCTGCCGTCCAGCAGTCTCATAGGCTAAACGTATTATGCTACGAAGCCAGAAAGAGAGAGAGGTAGCAGATGCTTTTTGACCTCTCCTCTGTCCAGAATAAACGACAAACAGGGAAGAAGTTTGGCGAAAATCTTTAGTTGCCTGTAAATAAAATTTCAGGGCACGGACTACGTCTAGATTGTGCAGAAGTCGTTCCTTCTTTGAAGAAGGGTTAGGGCACAATGATGGAACAACAATCTCTTGATTGATATTCTTGTTAGTGACTACCTTAGGTAAGAACCCAGGTTTAGTACGCAGAACTACCTTGTCTGAATGAAAAATCAGATAAGGAGAATCACAATGTAAGGCCGATAACTCAGAGACTCTTCGAGGCGAGGAAATAGCCATTAAAAACAGAACTTTCCAAGATAACAGCTTGATATCAATGGAATGAAGGGGTTCAAACGGAACACCCTGTAAAACGTTAAGAACTAAGTTTAAGCTCCACGGTGGAGCAACAGTCTTAAACACAGGCTTAATCCTGGCCAAAGCCTGACAAAAAGCCTGAACGTCTGGAACTTCTGACAGACGTTTGTGTAAAAGGATGGACAGAGCTGAGATCTGTCCCTTTAAAGAACTTGCAGATAAACCCTTTTCTAAACCTTCTTGTAGAAATATCCTAGGAATCCTAACCTTACTCCATGAGTAACTCTTGGATTCGCACCAGTGTAAATATTTACGCCATATCTTATGGTAAATTTTCCTGGTAACAGGTTTCCTAGCCTGTATTAAGGTATCAATTACTGACTCCGAAAATCCACGCTTTGATAAAATCAAGCATTCAATCTCCATGCAGTCAGCTTCAGAGAAATTAGATTTTGATGTTTGAAAGCACCCTGAATTAGAAGGTCCTGTCTCAGAGGCAGCGACCAGTGTGGACAGGATGACATGTCCACTAGATCTGCATACCAGGTCCTGCGTGGCCACGCAGGCGCTATTAGAATCACCGATCCTTTCTCCTGTTTGATCCTGGCAATCAATCGAGGAAGCATCGGGAAGGGTGGAAACACATAAGCCATCTTGAAGGTCCAAGGTGCTGTCAGAGCATCTATCAGGACCGCTCCCGGGTCCCTGGATCTGGACCCGTAACAAGGAAGCTTGGCGTTCTGGCGAGACGCCATGAGATCCATATCTGGTTTGCCCCAACGTCGAAGTATTTGGGCAAAGACCTCCGGATGAAGTTCCCACTCCCCCGGATGAAAAGTCTGGCGACTTAGGAAATCCGCCTCCCAGTTCTCCACGCCTGGGATGTGGATCGCTGACAGGTGGCAAGAGTGAGACTCTGCCCAGCGAATTATCTTTGACACTTCCATCATCACTAGGGAACTCCTTGTCCCTCCCTGATGGTTGATGTAAGCCACAGTCGTGATGTTGTCCGACTGAAACCTGATGAACCTCAGAGTTGCTAACTGAGGCCAAGTCAGAAGGGCATTGAGAACTGCTCTCAATTCCAGAATGTTTATTGGAAGGAGACTCTCCTCCTGAGTCCATGATCCCTGAGCCTTCAGGGAATTCCAGACAGCGCCCCAACCTAGTAGGCTGGCGTCTGTTGTTACAATTGTCCAGTCTGGCCTGCTGAAGGGCATCCCCCTGGACAGATGTGGCCGAGAAAGCCACCATAGAAGAGAATCTCTGGTCTCTTGATCCAGATTCAGAATAGGGGACAAATCTGAGTAATCCCCATTCCACTGACTTAGCATGCACAATTGCAGCGGTCTGAGATGCAGGCGTGCAAAAGGTACTATGTCCATTGCCGCTACCATTAAGCCGATTACCTCCATGCATTGAGCCACTGACGGGTGTTGAATGGAATGAAGGACACGGCAAGCATTTAGAAGTTTTGTTAACCTGTCCTCTGTCAGGTAAATTTTCATTTCTACAGAATCTATAAGAGTCCCCAAGAAGGGAACTCTTGTGAGTGGCAATAGAGAACTCTTTTCTACGTTCACCTTCCACCCATGCGACCTTAGAAATGCCAGAACTAACTCTGTATGAGACTTGGCAGTTTGGAAATTTGACGCTTGTATCAGAATGTCGTCTAGGTACGGAGCTACCGCTATTCCTTGCGGTCTTAGTACCGCCAGAAGAGAGCCCAGGACCTTTGTAAAGATTCTTGGAGCCGTAGCTAACCCGAAGGGAAGAGCTACAAACTGATAATGCCTGTCTAGGAAGGCAAACCTTAGGTACTGGTAATGATCCTTGTGAATCGGTATGTGAAGGTACGCATCCTTTAGATCCACTGTGGTCATGTACTGACCCTTTTGGATCATGGGTAAGATTGTCCGAATAGTTTCCATTTTGAACGATGGAACTCTTAGGAATTTGTTCAGGATCTTTAAATCCAAGATTGGTCTGAAGGTTCCTTCTTTCTTGGGAACCACAAACAGATTTGAGTAAAACCCTTGTCCGTGTTCCGACCGCGGAACCGGGTGGATCACTCCCATTAGCAAAAGATCTTGTACACAGCGTAGAAACGCCTCTTTCCTTGTCTGGTTTGTTGACAACCTTGAAAGATGAAATCTCCCTTTTGGAGGAGAAGCTTTGAAGTCCAGAAGATATCCCTGAGATATGATCTCTAACGCCCAGGGATCCTGGACATCTCTTGCCCAAGCCTGGGCGAAGAGAGAAAGTCTGCCCCCTACTAGATCCGTTTCCGGATCGGGGGCCCTCACTTCATGCTGTCTTAGGGGCAGCAGCAGGTTTTCTGGCCTGCTTGCCCTTGTTCCAGGTCTGGTTAGGTTTCCAGCCCTGTCTGTAACGAGCAACAGTTCCTTCCTGTTTTGGAGCGGAGGAAGTTGATGCTGCTCCTGCCTTGAAGTTACGAAAGGCACGAAAATTAGACTGTCTAGCCCTTGGTTTGGCTCTGTCTTGAGGCAGGGTATGGCCCTTACCTCCAGTAATGTCAGCGATAATTTCTTTCAAACCGGGCCCAAATAATGTCTGCCCTTTGAAAGGTATGTTAAGCAATTTAGATTTAGAAGTCACATCGGCTGACCAGGATTTTAGCCACAGCGCTCTGCGCGCCTGAATGGCGAATCCGGAATTCTTAGCCGTAAGCTTAGTTAAATGTACTACGGCATCAGAAATAAATGAATTAGCTAGCTTAAGGACTCTAAGCTTGTCTATAATTTCATCCAATGGAACTGAGCTAATGGTCTCTTCTAGAGACTCAAACCAAAATGCCGCCGCAGCCGTGACAGGCGCAATGCATGCGAGGGGTTGTAATATAAAACCTTGTTGAGTAAACATTTTCTTAAAGGTAACCCTCTAACTTTTTGTCCATTGGGTCTGAAAAGGCACAGCTATCCTCCACCGGGATAGTGGTACGCTTAGCCAGAGTAGAAACTGCTCCTTCCACCTTAGGGACCGTCTGCCATAAGTCCCGTGTGGTGGCGTCTATTGGAAACATTTTTCTAAATATAGGAGGGGGGGGAAAAGGGCACACCGGGCCTATCCCACTCCTTGGTAATAATCTCTGTAAGCCTCTTAGGTATAGGAAAAACGTCAGTACACGCCGGCATAGTATCTATCCAGCCTACATAATTTCTCTGGGATTGCAACCGTGTTACAATCATTCAGAGCCGCTAATACCTCCCCTAATAATACACGGAGGTTCTCAAGCTTAAATTTAAAATGTCTGAGTCCAGTTTATTTGGATCAGATCCGTCACCCACAGAATGAAGCTCTCCGTCTTCATGTTCTGCCACTTGTGACGCAGTATCAGACATGGCTCTAACATTATCAGCGTACTCTGTTCTCACCCCAGAGTGGTCGCGTTTACCTCTAAGTTCTGGTAATTTAGATAAAACTTCAGTCATAACATTAGCCATGTCTTGTAAAGTGATTTGTAATGGCCGCCCTGATGTACTTGGCGTCGCAATATCACGCACCTCCCGAACGGGAGATGCAGGTACTGACACGTGAGGAGAGTTAGTCGGCATAACTTTCCCCTCGTTGTCTGGTGAAATTTTCTTAAAATGTACAGATTGGCTTTTATTTAAAGTAGCATCAATGCAATTAGTACACAAATTTCTATTGGGCTCCACCTTGGCTTTTGAACATATTGCACAAAGAGATTCCTCTGTGTCAGACATGTTAAAACAAACTAGCAATTAGCCTAGCAAGCTTGGAAAATACTTTTCAATAAATTTGCAAGCAATATAAAAAAACGTTACTGTGCCTTTAAGAAGCACACAAAAACTGTCACAGTTGAAATAACAATGAACCGGATTAGTTATAGAAACCAAATTTTCACAGTAAATGCATTAAGTTAGCAAAGGATTGCACCCACTAGCAATGGATGATTAACCCCTTAATATCAAAAAAACGGATAACAATTGAAAATATAAGCGTTTTTATCACAGTCAAAGCACAGTCTCACAGGTCTGCTGTGAGTGACTACCTCCCTCAAAACTAGTTTTGGAGACCCCTGTGCTCTGTAGAGACGTCCTGGATCCTGCAGGGAGAAAAAGGCAGACTGTGACTGAATTTCTAATGCGCAGTAAAAGCGCCAAAATAGGCCCCTCCCACTTATAATACAACAGTGAGGGAAGCTCAGTAAAACTGTTTTAATTCAAAACAAACGACAGCCATGTGGAAAATAACGCCCAAAACAATTTTTCACCAAGTACCTCAGATAGATAAACGATTAACATGCCAGTAAACGTTTAAAATATAATTTATGAAATGTTATTAAAAAGCCTGCTGCTAGCCGCTCACACTGCAGATTAGGCTAAAAGTTATATGTATACAGTATTTTCCCAGTGAAGTGCCATTCCCCAGAAATACTTAAGTGTAAACATACATACATATCAGCCTGATACCAGTTGCTACTACTGCATTTAAGGCTGTACTTACATTACATCGGTATTAGCAGTATTTTCTCAGTCAATTCCATTCCTTAGAAAATAATATACTGCAACATACCTCCTTGCAGGTGAACCTGCCCGCTGTCCCCTGTTCTGAAGTTACCTCGCTCCTCAGAATGGCCGAGAACAGCAAATGGATCTTAGTTACGTCCGCTAAGATCATACACAAACTCAGGTAGATTCTTCTTCTAATGCTGCCTGAGAAAAAACAACACACTCCGGTGCCGTTTAAAATAAACTTTTGATTGAAGAAATAAAAACTAAGTTTAACAACCACAGTCCTCTCACACATCCTATCTATTAGTTAGGTGCAAGAGAATGACTGGGTATGACGTAGAGGGGAGGAGCTATATAGCAGCTCTGCTTGGGTGATCCTCTTGCACTTCCTGTTAGGGAGGAGTTAATATCCCATAAGTAATGGATGACCCGTGGACTGACTACACTTAACAGGAGAAACATAGAATGCAAGAAATGCAGAGTAACTCCGGGTAGAGTGTGAGAGGAAACGCAGGACACTGCATGTGGGACATAAAAATTTTGTGATACACTTATAGGATAAATTTGTGGCCTAGATTGACCATGTCAGACTCCTAAACAGCAAACGCCTGAGAAGGAGTAGGTTCAGAAAAAATCTGTTAATAAAAATTAACACAAACATTTTTAAATTTAAAAAGTAACTATTTTTGTGTGCTCCTGTTCCATCCTATCACAAAGGATGAGTTAAACAAAATAAACAGTTGAAATTGCTTCAATAAAATTAACAGATAAACGTTACTGTCTCTTTAAATTTTAAAAGTAATTACTTATTTCTGAGCGCAGAAACAAACAAATTAGCATGTCATATTACTGTCCATAGACATAATAGTTATTAGGGAAACTATGTCTTGTGCCGCAATCACAGATTGCAAATAGTAAGAAAAATTAATGCTAAATCACCCTGCCTCACATATAGCAGGAAAATGAAATAAAAAGAACTTCACCAATTGCAAATAGAGTCCACATATGGCAAGTGGTACTGTCCCTTTAAATGTTAAAAGGAAAACATCTTTATTATTATGATTATGACCATCATTGTAGATTAATCATGAACTTTTCATCATACCCTCACAGTAGGACCCAACTGAAGTGGTAGATAACCTGCCTACACAAAAGCTGAACTCATTGCAACGCTAACCGGAGCGCAATTATTGAGGCAACATTTTTTCCCACATCTTCCGATAACGGAAGTGACAAGAAGAAAGACTCTCTACACTACGCCATCCTCCACTCCTAGTGCAAATCCCACTGACAGGAGGGAGGACAGAAGCCTTGGCGCCATTTTTACAACTCCGCCCCTGGTGGGCATCACCCAATTTACCTCCCGGCCGCCATTGTTCCTGAGTAAAGTAAACCTATGAAGAGATTTCCCGCAAGGAAAACCATCATGTCCCTCTGACATTCACTGTACTCAGAGGAATCGGGCTTCAAAATGTTGAGAAGCGCATATTACAGAAGAAAACTTACTTCACCACCTCCATAGGAGGCAAAGTTTGTAAAACTGAATTGTGGGTGTGGTGAGGGGTGTATTTATAAGCATTTTGAGGTTTGGGAAACTTTGCCCCTCCTGGTAGGATTGTATATCCCATACGTCACTAGCTCATGGAATCCTGCCAATTACATGAAAGAAATTGCTTACTTGATAAATTTCTCTCTTTCCGTACATGGAGATTCCACGTCGTCATTCCAATTACTAGTGGGATATTCAGCAGGAGGCGGCAAAGGAGTACCCCAGCAAAGATGTTAAAGGGACACTGAACCCAATTTTTTTCTTTCGTGATTCAGATAGAGCATGCCATTTAAAGCAACTTTCTAATTTACTCCTATTATCAAATTGTCTTCATTCTCTTGGTATCTTTATTTGAAATGCAAGAACGTAAGTTTAGATGCTGGTCCATTTTTGGTGAATAACCTGGGTTATTCTTGCTGATTGATGGATAAATTAATCCACCAATAAAAAATTTCTGTCCAGAGTTCTAAAACAAAAAAGAAGCTTAGATGCCTTCTTTTTCAAAGATAGCAAGAGAACGAAGAAAAATTGATAATAGGAGTAAATTAGAAAGTTGCTTAAAATTGCATGCTCTATCTGAATCACGAAAGAAAAAATGGGGGTTCAGTGTCCCTTTAAGTGTCATTTACCTTACCCATAACCCCCAGTCATTCAGACGAAGGGAAATGGAAAAAGATAACACAAAGGTGTAGAGGTGGCTGAGGTTTAACAAAAAATACTGTCTAATATTAAGGGTGGGGTCGTGGACTCTCCACGTCTGGAAAGAAAGAAATGTATCAGGTAAACAAATTTTATTTTATTTCCTAAGACATGGAGAGTCCACAACGTCATTACAATTACTAGAGAGAACCAATACCCAAGCTAGAGGGCACGGAATGAACAGGGAGGGAGAGCAAGACAGGCAGACCTAAACTGAAGGCACCAACTAAAGGACCTTTCTCCCAAAAGAGGCTTCACCCGAGGCAAAAGTATCAAATTCGGAAAAAGTATGCAGAGAGTACCATGTTATCACCTTGCAAATCTGTTCCACAGAAGCTTCATTTTTGAAAGCCCAAGAAGAGCAGACAGCCCTAGTAGAATGAGCCGTAATTCTCTCAGGAGGCTGCTGTCCAGCAGTCCCATAAGCAAAACAAATCATACTTCTCAACCAGAGGGAAAGAGAAGTAGAAGTGGCCTTCTGACCCTTTCCTGAGAAACAAACAAACAGGGCAGAAGACTGACGAAAATCTTCAGTAGCCTGTAGGTAAAATTTTAGAGCATGCACAACTAAGTTATGTAAGAGACTTTCATTATGAGAAGGATTAGGACAAAAAGGAAGGAAGGAACAACAATTTTCTGATTAATGTTTCGATCCGAAACCACCTTAGGGAGAAATCCCAATTTAGTACGAAGGACCGCCTTATCCACATGAAAAATAGGGTAAGGCAAATCAGACTGCAGAGCCAAGAGTTCAGAAACTCTGCGAGCAGAGGAAATAGCAATAAGAAACAAAATTTTCCAAGACAACTTAATATCTACATAATGCATTGGCTCAAACGGAGCCTGCTGCAAAACTCTAAGAACTAGGTTAAGGCTCCAAGGAGGAGCAACAAGTTTAAACACAGGCCTGATTCTGACCAAGGCCTGACAAAATGATTGAACATCTGGCACATCCACCAGACGTTTGTGTAAAAGAATAGACAGTGCAGAAATCTGACCCTTCAGAGAACCGACTGACAAACCCTTCTCCAGACCTTCCTGGAGAAAAGACAAAATTCTAGGAATCCTGACCCTGCTCCAAGAGAAACCCTTCGATTCCCACCAATAAAGGTATTTGCACCATACCTTATGGTAAATCTTGTGAGTAACCAGCTTGCAAGCTTGAAGCATGGTATCAATAACAGACTCAGAAAATCCACGCTTAGCCAAAACTAAGCGTTTAATCTCCAAGCAGTCAGCTGGATAGAGGAAAAGATCCGGAGTTAGAAGTTCCTTCCTCAGAGGTAACCTCCAAGGTGGAAGAGAAGATATCCTCACCAGTTCTGCAAACCAGATCCTGCGAGGCCATGCAGGAGCTACTAGAATTACAGATAGTCTCTCCTGTTTGATACAAGCAATGACTCATGGAAGGAGAGCAAACAGAGGAAACCGGTATGGTAGACTGAAATCCCAAGGAACCGCCAGAGCATCTATCAGGCCGACCTGAGGATCTCTTGACCTTGAACCGTACCTTGGAAGCTTGGCATTCTGACGAGACACCATCAGATACAACTCCGGCACCCCCCACTTGAGGGTAAACCTGGAGAACAACTTCGGATAGAGAGCCTACTCCCTGGGATGAAAGGTCTGTCTGCTCAGAAAATCCGCCTCCCAGTTGACCACTCCTGGAATGTGGATGGCAGATAGTAGACAATCGTTAGCTTCCGTCCACTGAATAATCCGAGCCACCCCCTTATGGTCAAGGAACTTTGAGTTCCTCCCTGGTGGTTGATGTAAGCCACTGAGGTGATGTTGTCCGAATGGAACCTGATAAACCGGGATAAAGACAACTGAGGCCAAGCCATTGAAGATCGCTCTCAACTTCAAGATGTTTATGGGGAGAGAAGACTCCTCCCGAGTCCATAGGCCCTGAGCCTTTAATGAGTCCCAGACTACTCCCCAGCCTAGCAGGCTGGCGTCCATGGTCACAATTACCAAGGATGGTCTCCCGAAGCATGCGCCCTGAGACAGATGACCCTGAGAAATCCACCACGAGAGAGAGAGTCTTGTCAACTGGTCCAGATCTATGCTCTGAGACAGATCCGAATGGTCTCTGTTACATTGTCTGAGCATGCATAATTGTAGAGCTCTCAAATGGAATTGAGCAAAGGGAATGATGTCCATGGAAGCGACCATCAGACCAATTACCTCCATGCATTGAGCCACTGATGGCCGAACAGTAGACTGGAGAGAGAGGCAAGAGGAGAGAAGTTTGGATCTTCATAGATAGGGAATCTATGATGGACCCTAAGAAACACACCCTTGGAGCTGGAACAAGGGAACACTTCTCCATATTCAGTTTCCATCCATGGGAACATGGAAAAGACAGTTTGCTAGTTGAAAAGATGGTGCCTGAACCAATATGTCATCCAGGTAAGGAGCCACTGCAATTCCCTGAGACTTGACAAATGCCAAAAGAGCCCCCAGAACCTTTGTGAATATTCTGGGAGCTCTGGCAAGGCCAAACGGAAGAGCAACAAATTGAAAATGCTTGTCTAGAAAAGCTAATCTCAGGAACTGATGATGATCCCTGTGGATGGGAACATGAAGATATGCATCCTTCAGGTATATGGTCATCATGAACTGACCCTCTTAGACCAAAGGAAGAATGGAAAGAATGATTTCCATTATAAAGGACGGTACCCTGAGAAATTTGTTGACACTTTACGCCTAAAATGGGTCGAAAAGTTCCCTCTTTTTTGGGAACCACAAACAGATTTGAATAGAATCCTAGACCCTGTTCCCTTACTGGGACTGGAACAATCACTCACAGGGAGGAAAGGTCCTGAACGCAGCTTAAGAATGCCTCTCTTTTTACCTGATCCGGAGATAATCTTGAGGAGGAATCTGCCACTGGGTGGACAAGTCTTGAATCCTATTTTGTAACCCTGAGATACTATGTTCACAGCCCAAGAGTCTAGAACATCACGTATGCAAGTTTGTTGAAACAGGGAAAGTCTGCCCCCCACTTGAACCAATCCTGGACCGGGGGCAGACCCTTCATGCTGACTTAGTCTCAGATGGAGGCTTCATCGATTGCTTCCCCTTATTCCAAGTCTGATTGGGTCTCCAAGAGGACTTGGAATGCTTCGGCTTGGAGGAGGGAGAGGAAGACTTGACTTTTGAAGTTATGAAAGGAGAGAAAATAAGAACTTTGACATCCCTTAAGTCTTTTCTTCTTGTCTTGTGGTAGAAAGGAACCCTTTCCACCTGTAATTTCAGAAATTATCTTCGCCAGACCAGGACCAAACAGGGTCTTACCCTTATAAGGTAGCGACAGGAGCTTGGACTTGGAGCTAACATCAGCTGACCAAGATTTTAGCCACAGAGCCCTGCAGGCTAGAACAGTGAAGCTAGACATCTTGGCTCCCAGTCTAATGACTTGCATGTTAGCATCAGAGATAAAGGAATTGGCCAGTTCAAGAGCCTTAAACCTATCTTAAATCTCCTCTAACGGAGTCTCCTCTAAAATCAATTCGGACAAAGCATCACACCAATAAGATGCTGCACTTGTTACCGTGGCAATACAAACTGCAGGTTGCCATCGTAAACCCTGATGAACATACATTTTGTTTAAATAAGCCTCCAACTTTTTGTCCATAGGATCGTTAAAAACAGCTGTCCTATATAGGAATTGTGGTTCTCTTGGCCAGAGTAGAAATAGCCCCTTCTACCTAAGGCACAGTGCAACATGAGTCTCAAATTGAGTCCGCAACAGGAAACATCTTTTTAAAGACAGGAGACGGGGAAAAGGGAATCCCTGACTTGTCCCATTCCTGTGCTATGATCTCCGACATACGGTCTGGAACAGGAAACTCTTCCACAGAGGAAGGAACATAATAGTATTTGTTAAGCTTACTAAATTTCTTAAGATTGTCATCCACAAAGTAGCCAGTACCGCCTTTAGAAGTAGACTAAGGTGTTCAAGCTTAAATCTGAAGTTTACTTCTCCAGAATTAGTCAAAGAATTTATACGGGCAGAATCTGAGATTTCACCCTCAGAAGCTACCGAGGTATCCTCCTCATTAGACTTATGGGGGAGGTCAACCTTCACAGCAGCGGAACAGACACCTTATCAAAAATATGCTTTGATTTCCTCTTGCGCTTCCCCATAATGGGAAAAAGCAGATAAAGTCAAAGATACTGCAGAAGATATCTGTACAGCAAAATCTATTGGCAAATACACTCCTCCAGGACACTGTATGTGATGCCATTGAGGCTTGGGACGTTTGAGGAGAAAGCTGTGGCATATCCTGAACAACATTATTCTGAGAGACTATAGGTTTAGAAGGGAGCAATTTATGCTTAGATTTTAAGGTCCTATCTAAACAAGAGGAGCAAAATTGCGTAGACAAAACAATTTGGGCCTCTAAGCACAAACATTTATCGAAAGAATCTGACACCTGTTCAGAGTCCATAGTAAAATTAAATAGCAGAAATTGTGTAATAAAAATAATTTGCAAAAAAAGTACTGTCAGTGCAAATTAGCACAAAAACCCCCCGCTAAAACTTAACTAGGGAAAAAAACCAAAATTTACACATCCACACTTCAGGTCTGTCTGAGGTGCCCTACCTGAACCTGCAAAATTAATCCCCAAGCACAAAAATCTTCTGTAGATTGAGCAAACAACCGTCACAGCAGAGAGCTCACTTAGGAAAGACGCCACACAGCTCCGACTTGCAAGCGGAAAAGCGGGAGATCATGTGAGAGGCAGTAAAAAGAACTGGGCAACAAGATAAAAGCACGCGTTCCTGCCCTTAATAAAGATGGAAAATAGCCATTTAAATAAAATACATGTCTAGCTTACTCCCAATAAAAAAAGTTTGCCACAAGGTCAACAGTCCCATAAAACATAAGGGAAAGTATTAACACCTTAGTCTCCACACGTACAGAAGTGTCTGCACACTGTCCCAAAATAAATCCTACACAAACGATTAAATATGTCCTAAAATAATAGTGCAGTAATAATTATTCCAAGTGCAAGTATCCCATACCTCGAAGACAAAAGCACTTACCTGCAAATCCAGCTGTCGGGCAGGACGACAGCTCACAAGACGTGAAAGGACACATGCTCCATACAGAGACCTGTAGAAAAAGAAAGAACAGAGTAACCAACACTGGTTTTCTATAACAAGGGCAGCAATTATGTTAGAAAACAAAGCAAGGAAAACCTCCCCACTTTCTAACTGTTAAAAAAGCCACCACTACTCTTACGCAAGAGATTGACGTGGACACAGCTAAACCCCAATCCTTGCTTGCAGGGAAAAGTACCCATAAAAGGAATAAAAAAAATATTAAGGCACCAACTTCACATCCTCCATTGACAGAGGCAAAGAGAATGACTGGAGGTTATGGGTAAGGGAAGTGACACTGCTGGCCAGGAGTGAATATCCCACTAGTAATTGGAATGACGTTGTGGACTCTCCATGTCTTAGGAGAGAAAACATAATTCAGAAACTTGTAATAAAATGAAACATTTTATGGGCTGAAATGTGCAGGACTACACTAGAACATACGTTTTCTATGATTTATGTACTGTTAGCATCAGTTATCGTATCTGAGTCTGAGAGGATGGATATGGAAATGAAAGAGAGAAACAAGAGAATGTGGGATTTATTGAAGTGAAAAAACCACACAACTTTGAAAACAGAATTTATGCTTACCTGATAAATTACTTTCTTTTACGGTGTATCCAGTCCACGGATTCATCCTAACTTGTGGGATATTCTCATTCCCTACAGGAAGTGGCAAAGAGAGCACACAGCAGAGCTGTCCATATAGCCCCCCCCTCAGGCTCCGCCCCCCCAGTCATTCGACCGACGGTTAGGAGAAAAAGGAGAAACCATAGGGTGCAGTGGTGACTGTAGTTTTACAAAAATAAATTTGAACCTGACTTAATTGCCAGGGCGGGCCGTGGACTGGATACACCGTAAGAGAAAGTAATTTATCAGGTAAGCATAAATTCTGTTTTCTCTTACATGGTGTATCCAGTGCACGGATTCATCCTTGTGGGATACCAATACCAAAGCTTTAGGACACGGATGAAGGGAGGGAACAAGTCAGGTAACCTAAACAGAAGGCACCACTGATTGCAAAACCTTTCTCCCAAAAATAGCCTCCGAAGAAGCAAAAGTATCGAATTTGTAAAATTTGGCAAAAGTATCCGTTCAACAGAAGCCTCATTCTTGAAAGCCCATGTGGAAGCCACAGCTCTGGTGGAATGAGCGGTAATTCGTTCAGGAGGCTGCTGTCCAGCAGTCTCATATGACAATCGGATGATGCTTTTCAGCCAGAAGGAAAGAGAGGTAGTAGTCACTTTTTGACCTCTCCTCTTACCAGAATAGACAACAAACAAGGATGATGTTTGTCTGAAATCTTTAGTTGCTTTTAAATAGAATTTTAAAGCACGAACCACATCAAGACTGTGTAACAGTCGTTCCTTCTTAGAAACTGGATTAGGGCACAGAGAAGGAACAATGATTTCCTGGTTAATATTCTTATTAGAAACCACTTTTTGAAGGAAACCAGGTTTGGTACGCAAAACAACCTTATCTGCATGGAACACCAGATAGGGTGAATTACACTGCAAAGCAGACAATTCTGAAACTCTTCGAGCAGAAGAAATAGCTACCAAAAACAAAACTTTCCAAGATAATAACTTAATATCTATGGAATGTAAAGGTTCAAACTGAAGAACTGAAAGAACTACATTTAGACTTCATGGAGGAGCCACAGGTTTATAGACAGGCTTGATTCTAACTAGAGCATGTGCAAACGCCTGAATGTCTGGTACTGCTGCCAGACGCTTGTGTAACAGGATAGACAGAGCAGATATCTGTCCCTTTAAGGAACTAGCTAACAATCCCTTCTCCAATCCTTCTTGGAGAAAAGACAATATCCTTGGAATCCTAATCTTACTCCACGAGTAACCCTTGGATTCACACCAACAAAGATATTTACGACATATCTTATGGTAAATTTTCCTGGTGACAGGCTTTCTGGCCTGGATCAGAGTATATATAACTGATTCAGAGAACCCATGCTTAGCTAGAATTAAGCGTTCAATCTCCAAGCAGTCAGTTGCAGAGAAACTAGATTTGGATGCTTGAATGGACCCTGTATTAGAAGATCCTGCCTCAATGGCAGCTTCCATGGTGGAACCGATGACATGTCCACTAGGTCTGCATACCAAGTCCTGCGTGGCCACGCAGGCGCTATCAGAATTACCGAAGCCTTCTCCTGTTTGATTCTGGCTACTAGCCGAGGGAGAAGAGGAAACGGTGGAAAGACATAAGCTAGACTGAAGGACCAAGGCGCTACTAGAGCATCTATCAATGCCGCCTTGGGATCCCTGGACCTGGATCCGTAAAGGGGAAGTTTGGTGTTCTGACGGGACACCATCAGATCCAATTCTGGAATGCCCCATAGCTGGGTCAGCTGAGCAAAAACCTCCGGGTGGAGTTCCCATTCCCCCGGGTGAAAAGTCTGACGACTCAGAAAATCCGCCTCCCAGTTCTCTACTCCTGTGATGTGAATTGCAGATAAGTGGCAGGAGTGATCCTCCGCCCATTTGATGATCTTGGTTACTTCGTTCATCGCTAGGGAACTCTTTGTTCCTCCCTGATGATTGATGTACGCTACAGTCGTGATGTTGTCCGACTGAAATCTGATTAAATTTGGCCTCCGCTAGTTGAGGCCATGCCTGGAGCGTGTTGAATATCGCTCTCAGTTCCAAAATGTTTATCGGGAGAAGAGATTCTTCCCGAGACCATAGGCCCTGAGCTTTCATGGAGTCCCAGACCGCACCCCAGCCGTGACAATGATCCACTCCGGTCTGCGGAAGCACATTCCCTGAGACAGGTGATCCTGAGATAACCACCAGAAAAGAGAATCTCTGGTTTTCTGGTCCATTTGTATTTGAGAAGACAAATATGCATAATCCCCGTTCCACTGTTTGAGCATGCACAGTTGGTGGTCTGAGATGAATTTGGGCAAAAGGGACAACGTCCATTGCCGCAACCATTAATCCGATTACCTCCATGCACTGAGCTACAGAAGGCCGAGGAATGGAATGGAGAACTCGGCAAGTAGTTAAAAGATTTGACTTCCTGACCTCTGTCAGAAATATTTTCATTTCTACCGAGTCTATTAGTGTTCCCAGGAAGGGAACCCTTGTGAGCGGGGACAGAGAACTTTTTTCTACGTTCATCTTCCACCCGTGAGACCTTAGAAAGGCCAGAACAATGTCCGTATGAGCCTTGGCTCTGTGAAAAGACGACGCCTGTATTAAGATGTCGTCCAGATAAGGTGCTACTGCAATGCCCCGCGGTCTTAGTACCGCTAGAAGGGACCCTAGCACCTTTGTGAAAATTCTGGGAGCGGTGGCAAACCCGAAAGGAAGGGCCACGAACTGGTAATGGGTGTCCAGAAAGGCAAACCTTAGGAAATGATGTTGATCTTTGTGGATAGGAATATGTAGGTACGCATCCTTTAGATCCACGGTAGTCATATATTGACCTTCCTGGATCATCGGTAAGATTGTCCAAATGGTTTCCATTTTGAATGATGGAATTGGTTTAGAATATTTAGATCCAGGATTGGCCTGAAAGTTCCTTCCTTTTTGGGAACTACAAACAGGTTTGCGTAAAAGCCCAGTCCTTGTTCTGTAATTGGAACTGGGTGTATCACTCCCATCTTTAGAAGATCTTCTACACAGCGTAAGAACGCCTGTTTCTTTGTCTGGTCTGAAGAAATGTGGAACCTTCCCCTTGGAGGAGAGTCCTTGAATTCTAGAAGATACCCCTGAGCAACAATTTCTAATGCCCAGGGATCTGGAACATCTCTTGCCCAAGCCTGAGCAAAGAGAGAAAGTCTGCCCCCTACTAGATCCGGTCCCGGATCGGGGGCTACCCCTTCATGCTGTCTTGGTAGCAGCCGCAAGCTTCTTGGCCTGTTTACCCTTGTTCCAGCCCTGCAAAGGCTTCCAGGTTGCTTTGGGCTGGGAAGCGTTACCCTCTTGCTTTGCGGTTGCAGAGGTTGAAGCAGGTCCGCTCCTGAAGTTGCGAAAGGAGCGAAAATTAGCCTTGTTTTTGGCCTTAAACGGTCTATCTTGTGGAAGGGCATGGCCCTTTCCCCCAGTGATATCCGAAATAATTTCTTATTTCTCCCTCGGACAGTACATCCCTCACTGCCACTTCAGAGTGTTGTGAGGGAACAACAGATAAATCATCCAAAACTTCTGATTGCTCATCCTCTGTTCTTAAAACTGAGCTTTCACGCTTTTTAGGAAAAACTGGCAGTTTGGATAGAAATGCTGCAAGGGAATTATCCATGACTGCTGCTAATTGTTGTAATGTAATAGGGGCCAATGCGCTAGAGGTACTAGGCATCGCTTGCGCGGGCGCAACTGGTGTCGACACATGGGGAGAGGAAGGAGGACTATCCTCGTTACCTTCCATTAAAGAATCATCTTGGGCTACATTTTTAAGTGTCACTGCATGGTCTTTAAAATGTTTAGATACCTTAGCACACTTTAAACACAAATGTAAAGGGGGTACCGCCATGGCTATTAAACACATAGAACAAGGTCTATCTGTAGGCTCAGACATGTTAAACAGACTTAGACAGCACTCAAATACAGTAAAATACATTTTTTGAAAAAACGGTACTGTGCCTTTAAATAATAAAAAGCGCACACTTTTTTACTAAAATCTCCAAAAATCATCCAATCTTTATGAAATTTTCACCATATGATCCTAATGCTTTGAAATGATTGCACAGTAAATTAACCCCTTACTGCCCAAACCGGAGCAAATTAAAGCTGGCAACCGGTTAGCAAACTACTACTCTGCTGTGGCCCTACCTTCCTTGGGGATTAGTTTTGATCGAAAATAAGCCTCTCTGAAATCCTCAAGTAATCTCTTGACTCTACACATGAAGCTGTCTGTAAAATGAAATGTGCAACTGAGGCGCGAATTTCAGGCCCCCTCCCTCTTCACTCTGGAGTTGTGGGGCCTTCCCAAGCCAAAATAGGTGTCTAAATATATGCCATGCGGAATAAACCCCAAAAAAGTGTTTCAAATGTAATATAAACTTGTATAAATATCAGATTTTTGTAAAAAAAATAATCGATTGCCCCTTAACAGTGTCCACCAGTGTTTTGAGCCCTTTCAAATAAGCCTTCCTTCTATACTAAGTCTCAGAATATGGCTTACCTTTCCCACATGGGGATTCTTGTCAGTCTTCTAGCATTACTAAGTCTTGACTAAAAAAAATGACTGAAACATACCTTAAAGCAGTTAAGCCTGCAAACTGTTCCCCCCAACTGAAGTTTTCTGGTACTCAACAGTCCTGTGTGGGAACAGCAATGGATTTTAGTTACAACATGCTAAAATAGTTTTCCTCTCAGCAGAAATCTTCATCACTTTCTGCCACAGAGTAAATAGTACAAACCGGCACTATTTTAAAATAAACTTTTGATTGAAGAAATAAAAACTACAAATCTAACACCACATTCACTTTACCCTCCCGTGGAGATGCTACTTGTTAGAGCGGCAAAGAGAATGACTGGGGGGGCGGAGCCTGAGGGGGAGCTATATGAACAGCTCTGCTGTGTGCTCTCTTTGCCACTTCCTGTAGGGAATGAGAATATCCCACAAGTAAGGATGAATCTGTGGACTGGATACACCATGTAAGAGAAAAGGGCAATCATTTTGAATTATTTTACAACCTTTTATGGAGGTTCTTATACTATCATTGGTTCCTATTTTCTTCTAAAATGCCTATTGAGACCAATACAGATAGATTTGGGGTTTTCATCATTATATGTTATAGGTTCAGCTAAACTAATCAGAAGTTAAATAGCCCTATTATAACAAAGGGATGCATGGTTCCACCCTTATTTATTAGAGGGACATAGTCATGGGACCAGTCTGTTTTTCTCTCTCTCCTTTCTTACCTTTTCATAAGTTTTGACAAGAGACTGTATGCTCTCAATCACAAATACAAAGTCCTGTTTTTTAGGGAGTTGACCAAAGTGCACATGTTTCTATGTGTGCTACCATGCAAAGCCACAATAATAATAATAATAATAATAATAATAATAATAACAATAACAATAATTAAAAAAAAATGTAGATATTGAATACATTAAACCAAGACTATAATTGCAGAACATTGCTCTACCTGCTTTAAAGCCACAGCCACTGCTGCAATCGCATGATTGTGAGGACCTCCTTGAATTGAAGGGAATACTGAAAAGTTGATTTTGTCCTCAAAGTTGTAAGGGATCTCTTTTCCAGTTTTCTTGTCCACTGACTTTATTCCTTTTCGGTAGAATATCAGCCCAGACCTGATAAAATCAGTAAGTTAGATGTTAAAGGGAAGAAATCATTGTGCACAGTGATTGTCATTTTAAAATCTGGTTTGAACAACTCGAAAATAAGCATTTTGTTGCTGGGTGTCATTTGCAAATTACAACTGGATGCAAAGACCTTTGTACTGAACCAACTGGGCAGCACCCTATTGATTCCTGCGTGCAACAAAATATCCTTACTTAAAGGGACATTAAATGAAAAATGTAGCTCCAAACTAAACGTTTAATAGCGCATATTAAAATAATTCTGCAGTGCACTTTCATTATTTATTTTGCCCGATATTTCTGTAATTTAAATCTGAAACTGTTTCCCACCTCCCTAAAGTGGTTGAAGTATACTCCAAGGAACTCCGAATCCTGACCCTCGTACATGCTGCACAGTGGATTGGCCGATATATATGCATGAGCTCAATAATATCTGTCCCTAACTGTTCACAGCAAAAACTGCAAACATTTATTTTATATGAAGATAATCTACAATTTGGTTATTCATTTATAATATAGATCAAAGTATCTAAAATGTTCCATTAAGTGTAATAGAAGAGAGAAAGTAACACTTAAAGAGACAGCACTTTGAGATGGTAACATAAAATGATCAATTATATCTATAATTAAACCTCTGCAATATACTTTATTTTGTCACCGTTTCCTGTAATTCCATTCTGAAATTGTGATCTTTCCATTTCATTTTAGAAATGGAAAGTCATTGGCCACACATTTGGGTGACAAATTTATAACTTTTGTAAGTATTTAACAGCTAATAAAACTTAAATAAAACACATCTACATGTTTTTCTCAGACTAAACATTTCTTTGAATGCATCATCATATCTAGCACTTATTTAGGGCTAGATTACAGTTTATTGCATGCTCGCAAACGAGCTTGCGGTAGTAATTATTGCTCAGAAAATTAACCAGAGATCGAAACTCTGGTTAATTTTCTAAAAGTGCCCCAAATGTTGCCAAAATAAAAGGGTATTTTAATTTTTAATTAAAAAGGTAATGTAGCACTAGGCAGTTGTTAGGGGTTAGGAGCGGGTGTGGGGTGTTAAGAAAAAAATTGGCACTGGAAAGCGCCTTTACATTGCGGTCTATGGGAACTTGTGTTCCCTCTAAATATATATGTTTATGCTTTTATACATATATATTTGTGTGCTAATGTGTGTATATACACATAACACACAAATATATATGTATATAAGCATATACATATATATTTACAATTTGCTGTGCTACTTACCCCCTTCACTGCACTAGTTCTCATGGCATGAGAACGAGGCTGCCATTGTAGCCTATGGAAGCACCCTTTTGTGAGCAAAATGTTTTGCTCAATTTGAACGCGAGGTCATGTTCGATTTGCACCGAATTTATAATACCATTGGTATTACTAAGTGGAGCACAAATATTGGCCGCGCAGAAGTGATATTTTGCTCTCAACTTGTAGTCTGGCCCTTAGTGTTTAATGTCCCTTTAAGGACCAGTAATATACATTTAATTTTATTGTAAATGTTGGCTATTGAATCCACACTATCTATAATTATTCATAAAGAGGGGCACTTTCATTTATAAAAATAAAGATGCCTCATTCTTAAAATAATGACCATTTGGTTATCGTAAACATCGAGCCGTTCCTCCACCCGCATATCATACTTTATTTTTGTGTTCGATGACAAATGCAGCTTCAGCCAATCAATGCATGCGCCACGAGCTGGATGCCAAAGGTGGCATGCAACGAGAAGCTGAAGCCGGATTCGTTATTTTTTCAATGCAGCAGCAAAACCCAAAAAAACACACAAAAATCGTAAAATGTTTGTCTAATGTAATGTTATCTGAAACAGACAAAATGCATACACTAAGCCTTTCTGTGATCATAATAAGCAGCCATTAATCTGGGCATCCTCTCCATACACATATTAGATATAAAAGCGATGAGAAGGTTTTTTGTTTTTTCACAGACATTTTATTTTAAACAGCGCCACTAATGTTTCATGGACTGATCTAGGATGCTGAAGCTTCCCAAGGGAAGTAAATCTTCACCTAAGAATTCATTAGGATCTCAGCAAAAATAAGAAAATAGCTAAATACATTTTGCAAAACTACAGAATGGGAAAACTACGGACAGAACCCCGATGTCTTTGAAGCTTCACAAATATTATAGAACTCTGACAACATCAATCCTCTGTAAAAAGGATTCATTTGTACTTAGTAGTTTAAAAAGAGAGCCATATTATTTCAAGACGCAGCCACCTTCCTGAGAAATGAACAAGAGTACTGAAAATAACCCTATTCTTATGGAAAATCTATAAGAAGGAGCCTAAAGAAGAAAAGAAAAAAAAAAAAAAAAAAAAAAAAAAAAAAGATATTTTCAAACGTTAATCACAATTGCAAAGTTTTAATAGTTTTTTTTTTAGCTTAAAAATAGGAGGGATGAAAGACAAAATGTTTGCTATAAAATTAAACAAAAATAAAGTGGAGAATCCTGAACTTCTATAACCAAGTTATATGGATCCAGTGCCATCATGAAATCCTTGGTACAAAAAATAACCATTTGCTAAAGATAACAGACCATCTGCATTAGCTGGGTTCTAGTACAAATACTCTGGCAAACCTGAAACCTGAATACTTTACACGCAAAGAACCAGTGGAGAGCTTCTGAAAATGTGATGTGCTACCCAAAGGCCTGGAAAATCTTAATTACCCTGGATCTATGCTAAGCCGCTAGATAGGGAGACGCAGGAAGAGCTCCTAAAACCTTGGTAAAGATCTTTGGAGCAGTGGTCAACCGGAAAAGAAGAGCAACAAACTGGAAATAAGCCCTCCTTTAAAAAGTTAATAATCATTAATTGGTGAGATTCTATGCATTTACATAAGACTGAACACTAGCCAAAACAAGAAACAAAAAAACTAACCATGTAATATACTGAAAATGGAACAGAAATCTGCCAGAAACAAAGCAGAAGGCTATCACCTTTTTACCACATCCTAAAGAACCTGAAAACAAAATTTTTATCTAGGAATCAAAAGGATATAAAAGGTCATGCTTTTGACGTAAAAACATAATTTATGTAAGAACTTACCTGATAAATTCATTTCTTTCATATTAGCAAGAGTCCATGAGCTAGTGACGTATGGGATATACATTCCTACCAGGAGGGGCAAAGTTTCCCAAACCTCAAAATGCCTATAAATACACCCCTTACCACACCCACAAATCAGTTTAACGAATAGCCAAGAAGTGGGGTGATAAGAAAAAAGTGCGAAAGCATAAAAAATAAGGAATTGGAATAATTGTGCTTTATACAAAAAAATCATACCACCACAAAAAAGGGCGGGCCTCATGGACTCTTGCTAATATGAAAGAAATGAATTTATCAGGTAAGTTGTTACATAAATTATGTTTTCTTTCATGTAATTAGCAAGAGTCCATGAGCTAGTGACGTATGGGATAATGACTACCCAAGATGTGGATCTTTCCACGCAAGAGTCACTTAGAGAGGGAGGGATAAAATAAAGACAGCCAATTCCGCTGAAAAATAATCCACACCCAAAATAAAGTTTAATATGAAAAATATAAGCAGAAGATTCAAACTGAAACAGCTGCCTGAAGTACTTTTCTACCAAAAACTGCTTCAGAAGAAGAAAACACATCAAAATGGTAGAATTTAGTAAAAGTATGCAAAGAAGACCAAGTTGCTGCTTTGCAAATCTGATCAACCGAAGCTTCATTCCTAAATGCCCAGGAAGTAGACACTGACCTAGTAGAATGAGCTGTAATCCTTTGAGGCGGAGTTTTACCTGACTCGACATAAGCATGATGAATTAAAGATTTCAACCAAGATGCCAAAGAAATGGCAGAAGCTTTCTGGCCTTTTCTAGAACCGGAAAAGATGACAAATAGACTAGAAGTGTTTCGGAAAGACTTAGTAGCTTCAACATAATATTTCAAAGCTCTAACTACATCCAAAGAATGCAATGATTTCTCCTTAGAATTCTTAGGATTAGGACATAATGAAGGAACCACAATTTCTCTACTAATGTTGTTGGAATTCACAACCTTAGGTAAAAATTGAAAAGAAGTTTGCAACACCGCCTTATCCTGATGAAAAATCAGAAAAGGAGACTCGTAAGAAAGAGCAGACAATTCAGAGACTCTTCTGGCAGAAGAGATGGCCAAAAGGAACAAAACTTTCCAAGAAAGTAATTTAATGTCCAATGAATGCATAGGTTCAAACGGAGGAGCTTGAAGAGCCCCCAGAACCAAATTCAAACTCCAAGGAGGAGAAATTGACTTAATGACAGGTTTTATACGAACCAAGGCTTGTACAAAACAATGAATATCAGGAAGATTAGCAATCTTTCTGTGAAAAAGAACAGAAAGAGCAGAGATTTGTCCTTTCAAGGAACTTGCAGACAAACCTTTATCCAAACCATCCTGAAGAAACTGTAAAATTCTCGGAATTCTAAAAGAATGCCAAGAAAAATGATGAGAAAGACACCAAGAAATATAAGTCTTCCAGACTCTATAATATATTTCTCTAGAAACAGATTTACGAGCCTGTAACATAGTATTAATCACAGAGTCAGAGAAACCTCTTTGACTAAGAATCAAGCGTTCAATCTCCATACCTTTAAATTTAAGGATTTGAGATCCTGATGGAAGAAAGGACCTTGCGACAGAAGGTCTGGTCTTAACGGAAGAGTCCACGGCTGGCAAGAAGCCATCCGGACAAGATCCGCATACCAAAACCTGTAAGGCCATGCTGGAGCTACCAGCAGAACAAACGAGCATTCCTTCAGAATCTTGGAGATTACTCTTGGAAGAAGAACTAGAGGCGGAAAGATATAGGCAGGATGATACTTCCAAGGAAGTGATAATGCATCCACTGCCTCCGCCTGAGGATCCCGGGATCTGGACAGATACCTGGGAAGTTTCTTGTTTAGATGAGAAGCCATCAGATCTATTTCTGGAAGTTCCCACATTTGAACAATCTGAAGAAATACCTCTGGGTGAAGAGACCATTTGCCCGGATACAATGTTTGGCGACTGAGATAATCCGCTTCCCAATTGTCTATACCTGGGATATGAACCGCAGAGATTAGACAGGAGCTGGATTCCGCCCAAACCAGAATTCGAGATACTTCTTTCATAGCCAGAGGACTGTGAGTCCCTCCTTGATGATTGATGTATGCCACAGTTGTGACATTGTCTGTCTGAAAACAAATGAACGATTCTCTCTTTAGAAGAGGCCAGGACTGAAGAGCTCTGAAAATTGCACGGAGTTCCAAAATATTGATCGGTAATCTCACCTCCTGAGATTCCAAAACCCCTTGTGCCGTCAGAGACCCCCACACAGCTCCCCAACCTGTAAGACTTGCATCTGTTGAAATTACAGTCCAGGTCGGAGGAACAAAAGAAGCCCCCTGAACTAAACGATGGTGATCTGTCCACCACGTCAGAGAGTGTCGTTCAATCGGTTTTAAAGATATTAACCGAGATATCTTTGTGTAATCCCTGCACCATTGGTTCAGCATACAGAGCTGAAGAGGTCGCATGTGAAAACGAGCAAAGGGGATCGCGTCCGATGCAGCAGTAATAAGACCTAGAATTTCCATGCATAAGGCTACCGAAGGGAATGATTGTGACTGAAGGTTTTGACAAGCTGAAAACAATTTTAGACGTCTCTTGTCTGTTAAAGACAGAGTCATGGACACTGAATCTATCTGGAAACCCAAAAAGGTTACCCGTGTCTGAGGAATCAATGAACTTTTTAGTGAATTGATCCTCCAACCATGATCTTGAAGAAACACCACAAGTCGATTCGTATGAGATTCTGCTAAATGTGAAGACTGAGCAAGTACCAAGATATCGTCCAAATAAGGAAATACCACAATACCCTGTTCTCTGATTACAGACAGAAGGGCACCGAGAACCTTTGTAAAAATTCTTGGAGCTGTTGCTAGGCCAAACGACAGAGCCACAAACTGGTAATGCTTGTCCAGGAAAGAAAATCTCAGAAACAGATAGTGAGCTGGATGAATCGGAATATGCAGATATGCATCCTGTAAATCTATTGTAGACATATAATGCCCTTGCTGAACAAAAGGCAGGATAGTCCTTATAGTTACCATTTTGAATGTTGGTATCCTTACATAACGATTCAATATTTTTAGATCCAGAACTGGTCTGAAGGAATTCTCCTTCTTTGGTACAATGAAGAGATTCGAATAAAACCCCAGCCCCTGTTCCAGAACTGGAACTGGCATAATTACTCCAGTCAACTCTAGATCTGAAACACATTTCAGAAATGCTTGAGCTTTCGCTGGGTTTACTGGGACACGGGAAAGAAAAAATCTCTTTGCAGGAGGTCTTATCTTGAAACCAATTCTGTACCCTTCTGAAACAATGTTCTGAATCCAAAGATTATGAACAGAATTGATCCAAATTTCTTTGAAAAAACGTAATCTGCCCCCTACCAGCTGAGCTGGAATGAGGGCTGCACCTTCATGTGGACTTAGAAGCTGGCTTTGCTTTTCTAGAAGGCTTGGATTTATTCCAGACTGGAGATGGTTTCCAAACTGAAACTGCTCCTGAGGATGAAGGATCATGCTTTTGTTCTTTGTTGAAACGAAAGGAACGAAAACGATTATTAGCCCTGTTTTTACCCTTAGATTTTTTATCCTGTGGTAAAAAAGTTCCTTTCCCACCAGTAACAGTTGAGATAATAGAATCCAACAGAGAACCGAATAATTTATTACCCTGGAAAGAAAGGGAAAGTAGAGTCGATTTAGAAGACATATCAGCATTCCAAGTTTTAAGCCATAAAGCTCTTCTAGCTAAAATAGCTAGAGACATAAACCTGACATCAACTCTGATAATATCAAAAATGGCATCACAGATAAAATTATTAGCATGTTAAAAAGAATAATAATGTTATGAGAATCATGATCTGTTACTTGTTGCGCTAAAGTTTCCAACCAAAAAGTTGAAGCTGCAGCAACATCCGCCAAAGATATAGCAGGTCTAAGAAGATTACCTGAACACAAATAAGCTTTTCTTAGAAAGGATTCAATTTTCCTATCTAAAGGATCCTTAAAGGAAGTACCATCTGCCGTATGAATAGTAGTACGCTTAGCAAGGGTAGAGATAGCCCCATCAACTTTAGGGATTTTGTCCCAAAACTCTAATCTGTCGGACGGCACAGGATATAATTGCTTAAAACGTTTAGAAGGAGTAAATGAATTACCCAAATTATTCCATTCCTTGGAAATTACTTCAGAAATAGCACCAGGAACAGGAAAAACTTCTGGAATAACTACAGGAGATTTAAAGACCTTGTCTAAACGTTTAGATTTAGTATCAAGAGGACCAGAATCCTCAATTTCTAAAGCAATTAGGACTTCTTTAAGTAAAGAACGAATAAATTCCATTTTAAATAAATATGAAGATTTATCAGCATCAACCTCTGAGGCAGAATCCTCTGAACCAGAAGAATCATTAGAATCAGAATGATGATGTTCATTTAAAAATTCATCTGGATAAAGAGAAGTTTTTAAAAGACTTATTATGTTTACTAGAAGGAGGAATAACAGACATAGCCTTCTTAATGGATTCAGAAACAAAATCTCTTATGTTATCAGGAACATTCTGAACATTAGATGTTGATGGAACTGCAACAGGTAATGGTACTTTACTAAAGGAAATATTTTCTGCATTAACAAGTTTGTCATGACATTTAATACAAACAACAGCTGGAGGAACAGCTACCAAAAGTTTACAGCAGATACACTTAGCTTTGGTAGTTCCAGCACCAGGCAGCGATTTTCCTGAAGTATCTTCTGACTCAGATGCAACGTGAGACATCTTGCAATATGTAAGAGAAAAAACAACATATAAAGCAAAATTGATCAAATTCCTTAAATGACAGTTTCAGGAATGGGAAAAAATGCCAAAGAACAAGCTTCTAGCAACCAGAAGCAATGAAAAATGAGACTTAAATAATGTGGAGACAAAAGCGATGCCCATATTTTTTTAGCGCCATATAAGACGCCCACATTATTTGATTGATTCAAATGCATTTATCCCAAATATGAAACTGACTGTCTGAAAAAAAGGAATGTTGAACATTCTGAGTCAAGGCAAATACATGTTTGAATACATATATTTAGAACTTTATAAAAAAGTGCCCAACCATAGCTTTAGAGTGTCACAGAAAATAAGACTTACTTACCCCAGGACACTCATCTACATGTTTGTAGAAAGCCAAACCAGTACTGAAACGAAAATCAGCAGAGGTAATAGTATATATATATATATAAGAGTATATCGTTGATCTGAAAAGGGAGGTAAGAGATGAATCTCTACGACCGATAACAGAGAACCTATGAAATAGACCCCGTAGAAGGAGATCATTGAATTCAAATAGGCAATACTCTCCTCACATCCCTCTGACATTCACTGCACGCTGAGAGGAAAACCGGGCTCCAACCTGCTGCGGAGCGCATATCAACGTAGAATCTAGCACAAACTTACTTCACCACCTCCATAGGAGGCAAAGTTTGTAAAACTGATTTGTGGGTGTGGTGAGGGGTGTATTTATAGGCATTTTGAGGTTTGGGAAACTTTGCCCCTCCTGGTAGGAATGTATATCCCATACGTCACTAGCTCATGGACTCTTGCTAATTACATGAAATAAATAATAAAGTTATTAGATCTAATTAACAATATCACAAATAACCTATCTTGAGTTCAACAACTGTCTCATTGTCACATTTAATCTGCAAATGGTGTTCAGACAAAGTCAAAGCGTCCATTCGGCGTTAAAGGGACGGTTTAGTCCAGAATTTCTATTGTTTAAAAAGACAGATAACCCCTTTATTACCCATTCAGCAGTTTTGTATAACCAAGATGGTTATATTAATATATTTTTCTTTTGACCGACTTGTATTTCAGCCAACCAGTGCTGACTCGCAAATAACTCCACGGGAGTGAGCACAATGTTAACTATATGGCACACATGAACTAGCAGTCTATTTTTTGTGTTTTATCACAGATGTATATCTGTTCTGCGTGTATACACTTAGATTTAAAATAAAGTTCTAAAGATAGATTTTATCTTTGAGACACGTGTCACCTCTAACACAGGACTTTATTCTGTATGCCCCTTTAAAAATAAAAATAGGCAAATAATTTAGCAACGACATTAAAAATAATACCACTCTACTGTATATTGTAGCTACATTACTTTGCACAGGTAACATTTTTGTAAAATAGTATGCACTATTTTCATTCAAAAGCATTAGAATGTGAATGCCTCTACACAGTATAGTATGTAGCAAACCTTTCTAGTCATGAAGGGGTAAATAAAACACAGCGGGAGACATATAGAGCCCTGCTGATCAGTTTCACAACTCCATTTAACGCTCTATCCAGGGTGTGAAACCAAAGGAAGCACAAAAGGTGACACATCAGGAAAACCAAGGGAGGTGAGGGCAGAGGAAAAAAGGTATGCAGACATGGGCCTGTTAATTGGTTTGCTTGTAAGGTGCAGAGATGAACACAAAGAAATGCTGGCTGTGCTTTCAATGTAAGGAGGATATCAACATTACAGTAAAGATTGGTGGGGAGTCTAACACACAGATAGGGCAGAAAATCCCAATAGTCAGGGCTCCTAGAATTTTATTTATTAATTTTGGACTCCTAAATATGAATTATTTGGGAAATAAAAAAAACATAAGTAATAGTTGCTTATACAAGAAAAGCCCAACACTCTCTGCTGCCACTAAGGCAGGAGAGCAAATAAACACAAAGTTGTGTTACTGGGAATGAAAAGGTTACTCTATATATTGTGTGAATGCACACTTGGCTAAATTCACTACCAGTGTCTAAGTTCTCCAGTTCTATGCATATTTTCAATATATCCTCCTTTCTCTCCTCCATTATTTCAGTTTAAAAAAAAAAAAAAAACATTAACCGTTGTTTGTGCAATTTCACCTATCACATCTATCACCACCAAACCATGTAATGTGGGACATTCAAAATAATATCAGAAAAAAGGCTTACTAAAGGAGAGTAAAACATAAAAAGGAAAAGTAGTGGAATTATATATTTAAAAACATAAATTTTATGTAAGAACTTACCTGATAAATTCATTTATTTCATATTGGCAAGTAGTCCATGAGCTAGTGACGTATAGGAATATCGCATTCCTACTAGGAGGGGGCAAAGTTTCCCAAACCTCAAATGCCTATAAATACATCTCCCACCACACCCACAATTCAGTTTAACAAATAGCCAAGTAGTGAGGTGATAATAAAAAGGAGTAAAAAAAAGCATACAAAAAGAGGAATCAAGTAACTTCTTACATAAATTATGTTTTCTTTCATGTAATTGGCAGAGAGTCCATGAGCTAGTGACGTATGGGATAGAAATACCAAGATGTGAAGTCCACAGAAGTACACTAGAGACAACAGGCTATTTCCACTGAGAAATTAAATCCACACAATAATTAAGTTTTTCTTAAAAAAAACAAATTAAAAGCAGTAGAAATCAGAACAGCTGCCTGAAGAAACTTTTATACCAAAGAGTGCTTCAGAAGAAGCAAAATACATCAAAATGGTAAAGGATTAGGACACAAGGAAGGAACAACAATTTCTCTACTAATGTTGTTCAAATTCACAACCTTAGGGAAAAAAGAAGTCCACAAAACAACTTATCTAGATGAAAAAAAAAACAGATAAGGAGACACACAAGAGAGCTGATAAATCAAACTCTTGTAGCAGAAGAGATAGTCAAAAGAAACAACACTTTCCGAGAAAGTAGATAATCTTCAAAGAAAACATAATTTATGTAAGAACTTACCTGATAAATTAATTTCTTTCATATTAGCAAGAGTCCATGAGCTAGTGACGTATGGGATATACATTCCTACCAGGAGGGGCAAAGTTTCCCAAACCTCAAAATGCCTATAAATACACCCCTCACCACACCCACAAATCAGTTTAACGCATAGCCAAGAAGTGGGGGTGATAAGAAAAAAAGTGCGAAAGCATAAAAAATAAGGAATTGGAATAATTGTGCTTTATACAAAAAAAATCATACACCACCACAAAAAGGGTGGGCCTCATGGACTCTTGCTAATATGAAATAAATAATTTAATCAGGTAAGTTCTTACATAAATTATGTTTTCTTTCAGGTAATTAGCAAAGAGTCCATGAGCTAGTGACGTATGGATAATGACTACCCAAGATGTGGATCTTCCACGCAAGAGTCACTAGAGAGGGAGGGATAAAATAAAGGACAGCCAATTCCGCTGAAAATAATCCCACACCCAAAATAAAGTTTAAATCTTATAATGAAAAAAACTGAAATTATAAGCAAAGAATCAAACTGAAACAGCTGCCTGAAGTAATTTTCTACCAAAAACTGCTTCAGAAGAAGAAAACACATCAAAATGATAGAATTAGTAAAAGTATGCAAAGAAGACCAAGTTGCTGCTTTGCAAATCTGATCAACCGAAGCTTCATTCCTAAACGCCCAGGAAGTAGAAACTGACCTAGTAGAATGAGCTGTAATCCTTTGAGGCGGAGTTTTAACCCGACTCGACATAAGCATGATGAATTAAAGATTTCAACCAAGATGCCAAAGAAATGGCAGAGGCCTTCTGACCTTTCCTAGAACCGGGAAAAGATAACAAATAGACTAGAAGTCTTTCGGAAATTCTTAGTAGCTTCAACATAATATTTCAAAGCTCTAACTACATTCAAAGAATGCAATGATCTCTCCTTAGAATTCTTAGGATTAGGACATAATGAAGGAACCACAATTTCTCTACTAATGTTGTTAGAATTCACAACCTTAGGTAAAAATTTAAAAGAAGTTCGCAACACCCGCCTTATCCTGATGAAAATCAGAAAAGGAGACTCACAAGAAAGAGCAGATAATTCAGAAACTCTTCTAGCAGAAGAGATGGCCAAAAGAAACAAAACTTTCCAAGAAAGTAATTTAATGTCCAATGAATGCATAGTTCAAACGGAGGAGCTTGAAGAGCCCCCAGAACCAAATTCAAACTCCAAGGAGGAGAAATTGACTTAATGACAGGTTTTATACGAACCAAAGCTTTTACAAAACAATGAATATCAGGAAAGATTAGCAATCTTTCTGTGAAAAAGAACAGAAAGAGCAGAGATTTGTCCTTTCAAGGAACTTGCAGACATACCTTTATCCAAACCATCCTGAAGAAACTGTAAAATTCTCGGGAATTCTAAAAGAATGCCAGGAAAAATGATGAGAAAGACACCAAGAAATATAAGTCTTCAGACTCTATAATATATCTCCCTAGATACAGATTAACGAGCCTGTAACATAGTATTAATCACAGAGGTCAGAGAAACCTCTTTGACTAAGAATCAAGCGTTCAATCTCCATACCTATAAATTTAAGGATTTGAGATCCTGATGGAAAAAAGGGACCTTGCGACAGAAGGTCTGGTCTTAACGGAAGAGTCCACGGTTGGCAAGAGGCCATCCGGACAAGATCCGCATACCAAAACCTGTGAGGCCACGCTGGAGCCACCAGCAGAACAAACGAGCATTCCTTCAGAATCTTGGAGATTACTCTTGGAGAAGAAACTAGAGGCGGAAAGATATAGGCAGGATGATACTTCCAAGGAAGTGACAATGCATCCACTGCTTCCGCTTGAGGATCCCTGGATCTGGACAGATACCTGGGAAGTTTCCTTGTTTAGATGAGAAGCCATCAGATCTATTTCTGGAAGTCCCCACATTTGAACAATCTGAAGAAATACCTCTGGGTGAAGAGACCATTCGCCCGGATGTAACGTTTGGCGACTGAGATAATCCGCTTCCCAATTGTCTATACCTGGGATATGAACCGCAGAAACTAGACAGGAGCTGGATTCCGCCCATACCAGTATTCGAGATACTTCTTTTCATAGCCAGAGGACTGTGAGTCCCCTCCTTGATGATTGATGTATGCCACAGTTGTGACATTGTCTGTCTGAAAACAAATGAAGCGATTCTCTCTTTAGAAGAGGCCATGACTGAAGAGCTCGGAAAATTGCAACGAGTTCCAAAATATTGATTGTAATCTTACCTCCTGAGATTCCCAAACCCCTTGTGCTGTCAGAGACCCCTACAGAACGGCGCCCCAACCTGTAAGACTTTGCATCTGTTGAAAGTACAGTCCAGGTCGAAGAACAAAAAAGAAAGCCCCATGAACTAAACGATGGTGATCTGTCCACCACGTCCCAACCTGTCAGACTTGCATCTGTTGAAATTACAGTCCAGGTCCGAAGAACAAAAGAAGCCCCCTGAACTAAACGATGGTGATCTGTCCACCATGTCAGAGAGTGTCGTACAATTCGGTTTTTAAAGATTTTAGATTGAGATATCTTTGTGTAGAGTCCCTGCACCACTGGTTCAGCATACAGAGCTGAAAGAGGTTGCATGTGAAAACGAGCAAAGGGGATCGCGTCTGATGCAGCAGTCATAAGACCTAGAATTTCCATGCATAAGGCTACCGAAGGGAGAATGATTGAGACTGAAGGTTTGACAAGCTGTAATTAATTTTAGGACGTCTCTTGTCTGTCAAAGACAGAGTCATGGACACTGAATCTATCTGGAAACCTAAAAAGGTTACCCTTGTCTGAGGAATCAATGAACTTTTGGTAAATTGATCCTCCAACCATGTTCTCGAAGAAACAATACAAGACGATTTGTATGAGATTCTTCTAAATGTGAAGACTGAGCAAGTACCAAGATATCGCCAAATAAGGAAATACCACAATACCCTGTTTCTCTGATTACAGACAGAAGGGCACCGAGAGAACCTTTGTAGAGAAGATCTTGGAGCTGTTGCTAGGCCAAATGGCAGAGCACAAACTGGTAATGCCTTGTCTAGGAAAGAGAATCTCAGAAACTGAAAGTGATCTGATGAATCGGAATATGCAGGATATGCATCCTGTAAATCTATTGTGGACATATATGCCCTTGCTGAACAAAAGGCAGGATAGTCCTTATAGTTACCATTTTGATGTTGGTATCCTTACATAACGATTCAATATTTTTAGATCCAGAACTGGTCTGAAGGAATTCTCCTTCTTTGGTACAATGAAGAGATTTGAATAAAACCCCAGCCCCTGTTCCAGAACTGAACTGGCATAATTACTCCAGCCAACTCTAGATCTGAAACGCATTTCAGAAATGCTTGAGCCTTCGCTGGATTTACTGGACACGGAAAGAAAAAATCTCTTTGCAGAGGCCTTATCTTGAAGCCAATTATGTACCCTTCTGAAACAATGTTTTGAATCCAAAGATTGTGAATTGAATTGATCCAAATTTCTTGGAAAAATCGTAATCTGCCCCCTACCAGCTGGGCTAGAATGAGGGCCGCACCTTCATGGGACTTGGGAGCTGGCTTTGGTTTTCTAAAAGGCTTGGATTTATTCCAGACTGGAGATGGTTTCCAAACTGATACCACTCCTGTGGGTGAAGGATCAGGCTTTTGTTCCTTATTGTGACGAAAGGAACGAAAACGATTAGACCTAAATTTACCTTTAGATTTTTTATCCTGTGGTAAAAAAGTTCCTTTCCCTCCAGTAACAGTTGAGATAATATAATCCAACTGAGAACCAAATAATGTATTACCCTGGAAAGAAAGGGAAAGCAAAGTTGACTTAGAAGACATATCAGCATTCCAAGTTTTAAGCCATAAAGCTCTTCTAGCTAAAATAGCTAGAGACATATACCTGACATCAACTCTAATGATATCAAAGATGGCATCACAAATAAAGTTATTAGCATGTTGAAGAAGATTAACAATGCTATGAGAATTATGATCTGTAACTTGTTGCACTAAAGCTTCTAACCAAAAAGTTGAAGCTGCAGCAACATCAGCTAAAGATATAGCAGGTCTAAGAAGATTACCTGAACATAAGTAAGCTTTTCTTAGGAAAGGATTCAATTCTTCCTATCTAAAGGATCCTTAAAGGAAGTACTATCTGCCGTAGGAATAGTAGTACGCTTAGCAAGAGTAGAGACAGCCCCATCAACTTTAGGGATTTTGTCCCAAAATTCTAATCTGTCAGATGGCACAGGATATAATTGCTTAAAAACGTTTAGAAGGAGTAATGGGATTAATCCATTCCCTGGAGATTACTTCAGAAATAGCATCAGGGACAGGAAAAACTTCTGGAATAACTACAGGAGATTTAAAAACCTTATTTAAACGTTTAGATTTAGTATCAAGAGGACCAGAATCCTCTATTTCTAATGCAATTAAGACTTCTTTAAGTAAAGAACGAATAAATTCCATTTTGAATAAATATGAAGATTTATCAGCATCAACCTATGAGACAGAATCCTCTGAACCAGAGGAACCATTATCAGAATCAGAATGATGATGTTCATTTAAAAATTCATCTGAAAAATGAGAAGTTTTAAAAGACCTTTTACGTTTACTAGAAGGAGGAATAACAGACATATGTATGTATTGGGTATTTGTAAAGCACAGCTAATGACCCGTAAGGGACTCAAGACGCTGCTCATTTAATCGACCTCGGAAGGATGAAAGGCTGAATGGACCTCGCCGGGAATCGAACCGGCAACCCTCAGGTTGCTACAGAGCTCAGCCACAATGCATTATCATGCTGAGCTATCTGTCTGGCTTTAAAAAAAGAAAAGGTTTAAGCGAATACCAAGATACCATCCAAAAAAGGAAGCACCACAATACCCTACTGTCTGAAAACAGAAAGAAGGGCAGCAAAAACCTATGAAAAGATTTATAAAGCTGTCGCTAGACGAAATGGAAAAGCGACAAATTGGTAAAGCTTATCTAAAAGAGAGAATCTCAGAATCCATAAGTGGTCTGAATTGAATAAAATGAGAGGATAAACATTCTGTAAGAAAGAGTGGACATGAAATGACCTTGCTAAACAAAACGGCATAATAGTCCTTATAATCGCCAACTTAAAAGTTGAGACTAACAAAACAATATAAAAGTCTTCAGATCCAAGATTGGACTGAAAAAAAAAAAAAAAAAAAAAACTATCTTCTTTGGGACAAAGAATAGAATTGAATAGAAACCCAAACCCTGTTCCTGCTAAATGAACGGGTATAATACCTCCTGAAAAAAATTCACAGAGTGTACTGAGAAAGAAAGATTCTTCCCATAGGAGGACTCATTCTAAAAATCTATTCAAACCCTAATATTAGATTTTGGGCTGAGTTCATCCAAAAACAATTTAATCTGCCCCCAACCAGAAGGACTGGTTTAAGAACCGCACCTTCATGCAGACTAATAACTAGTAATTATATAGCGTTTTTTTCTCCCAGAAGGATACAAAAAACGCTTTTTCAGTACTTACACTCGGAGTTAACTAAATTAGCAGCTGATAAAAACAATTATTATTACCCAAATAAATGGTACACAATACATTGACCTCAGAAGGCAGAAGGGCTGAATTAACCCTGCTGGGATATGAATCTATGAAGGCAGAAGGGCTGAATTAACCCTGCTGGGATATGAATCTATGATCCTTGGATCTAGAACAAGCGTTTATAGTCAGGACATTCACCAACTGATTTACATCACTGGACCAAAAATAGGGCAGAAAAAATTCTAAACCTCCAAAAATAGTGGAGATAATAGAAATCAAACAAATTATTATCCTAACAAGCTAGAGATAATAAAAATATATTTGAAATCCTAATAATAGATATAGTAAACATAATAAAATGAATACATCAGAGGTAGATAAACAGTTATATATATGATAATCTAAAACTGCTTATGCTAACTGTTCAACAACAAAAAGGTTGAAAAAAAAAACAAAGTAATGTCAGCCACAGATAAGGCTGAACTGAAAATATAAACAGTATGTGAATATGCTCTTACGAAAGTTATATTCGAACTCTAAAGAATCCTAAAAATAAGTACCAATTTCCATAGAAATAGTAGTACAATCCCCAAAGGGAATCAGGATAAACCATTATTTAGAACATAATACAGATAGTATTTTGAATAGGCAAAAAAAACCTCCAGAGCAAAATAAAATCTTAAAATCCAGATTTTAAAATATAGTTAATATGAGGACTAGGCTCCTAAAAACTAAAAATACATTTTCCTTAACAAAGAACGTTAAAATGAAAAATAAGGAGAATTTGTAACAAAACTATCTGATACAGGATCCTTTGAACCAAAGAAAACCTTCAGCAGTAGAATAAACGTAGTAAAAAGTATGCTGTCGGTCAGAACAAAATTAATTAAATCTTAACAATTTTGAAAAGACCTTGTAAGTTTACTTAAAGGCATAATAGCAGTCATAACCTTTTATGATATAAACAATAATATGTAATGTTTGCAGATGAAATCAAAGTACATGAACTGAATAAGTAAAAACAGTAAATTCATATTTTATGCTAGTAATGTTTCTAGCATGTAAAATGACAATTATTGAGCTGAAGAAATAACAGCTTAATAATGAATAACACACATTTAGCTTTGTAGAATTGTGTTTCAGGGCATCATAGTTTCTACAGTAACATCGTAGTCAGGATCAGTATGAGATCTCACAAAATGTAACAAAAAGAAAAATAACATTAGGCAAAACATTCAATTTCCACAATGTAACAGTTTCAGTAGATAGAAAAACAAAGATAGTATTTTTTTTTCTTTTTTCAAAAAATAAAATAAAAAAGCAGGCACAATAGCTGTAAAAATTCATATAAACAGAGGGGCAAAATAACTTAATTTTGGCGCAAATAAAGACGCATTACTCAAAAGGAAGTTAAAAAAGTTGAAGCAAAACTAACACCAGAAAAACATAATTTATGCTTACCTGATAAATTTATTTCTCTTGTAGTGTATTCAGTCCACGGGTCATCCATTACTTATGGGATATATTCCCTTCCCAACAGGAAGTTGCAAGAGGATCACCCAAGCAGAGCTGCTATATAGCTCCTCCCCTCACATGTCATATCCAGTCATTCGACCAAAACAAGACAAGAAAGGAGAAACCATAGGGTGCAGTGGTGACTGGAGTTTTAATTAAAATTTAGATCTGCCTCAAAGAAGACAGGGCGGGCCGTGGACTGCATACACTACAAGAGAAATAAATTTATCAGGTAAGCATAAATTATGTTTTCTCTTGTTAAGTGTATTTAGTCCACGGGTCATCCATTACTTATGGGATACCAATACCAAAGCTAAAGTACACGGATGATGGGAGGGACAAGGCAGGAACTTTAAACTGAAGGAACCACTGCCTGTAGAACCTTTCTCCCAAAAACAGCCTCCGAAGAAGCAAAAGTGTCAAATTTGTAAAATTTTGAAAAGGTATGAAGCGAAGACCAAGTCGCAGCCTTGCAAATCTGTTCAACAGAGGCCTCATTCTTAAAGGCCCAGGTGGAAGCCACAGCTCTAGTGGAATGAGCTGTAATTCTTTCAGGAGGCTGCTGTCCAGCAGTCTCATAGGCTAAACATATTATGCTACAAAGCCAAAAGGAGAGAGAGGTAGCCGAAGCTTTTTGACCTCTCTTCTGACCAGAATAAACGACAAACAGGGAAGACGTTTGACGAAAATCTTTAGTTGCCTGTAAATAGAACTTCAGGGCACGGACTACGTCCAGATTATGCAAAAGTCGTTCCTTCTTTGAAGAAGGGTTAGGACATAATCATGGAACAACAATCTCTTGATTGATATTCCTGTTAGAAACTACCTTAGGTAAGAACCCAGGTTTAGTACGCAGAACTACCTTGTCTGAATGAAAAATCAGATAAGGAGAATCACAATATAAGGCAGATAACTCAGAGACTCTTCGAGCCGAGGAAATAGCTATCAAAAACAGAACTTTCCAAGATAACAGCTTGATATCAATGGAATGAAGGGGTTCAAATGGAACACCTTGAGAACGTTAAGAACTAAGCTTAAGCTCCACGGCGGAGCAACAGTCCTAAACACAGGCTTAATCCTAGCCAAAGCCTGACAAAAAGCCTGAACGTCTGGAACTTCTGCCAGACGTTTGTGTAAAAGGATAGATAGAGCAGAAATCTGTCCCTTTAACGAACTAGCAGATAAGCCCTTTTCTAAACCCTTTTGTAGAAAAGACAATATCCTAGGAATCCTAACTTTACTCCATGAGTAACTCTTGGATTCGCACCAATATAAATATTTACACCATATCTTATGGTAAATCTTTCTGGTAACAGGTTTCCGAGCCTGTATTAAGGTATCAATAACCGACTCCGAGAAGCCACGCTTTGATAGGATCAAGCGTTCAATCTCCATGCAGTCAGCCTCAGAGAAATTAGATTTGGATGGTTGAAAGGACCCTGTATTAGAAGGTCCTGCCTCAGAGGCAGAGACCATGGTGGACAGGACGACATGTCCACTAGGTCTGCATACCAGGTTCTGAGTGGCCATGCAGGCGCTATCAGAATCACTGATGCTCTCTCCTGTTTGATCTTGGCAATCAGTCGAGGAAGTAGCGGAAATGGTGGAAACACATAAGCCATGTTGAAAACCCAAGGAGCAGCTATAGCATCTATCAGCACCGCTCCCGGGTCCCTGGACCTGGATTCGTAACAAGGAAGCTTGGCGTTCTGGCGAGACGCCATGAGATCCAGTTCTGGTTTGCCCCAACGATGAATCAGTTGAGAAAAGGCCTCCGGATGAAGTTCCCACTCCCCCGGATGAAAAGTCTGGCGACTTAGAAAATCCGCCTCCCAGTTCTCCACGCCTGGGATGTAAATCGCCGACAGGTGGCAAGAGTGAGACTCTGCCCAGCGAATTATCTTGGAGACTTCTAACATCGCTAGGGAACTCCTGGTTCCCCCTTGATGATTGATGTAAGCCACAGTCGTGATATTGTCCGACTGAAATCTGATGAATCTCAGTGTTGCTAACTGAGGCCAAGCTAGAAGAGCATTGAATATTGCTCTTAACTCCAGAATATTTATTGGAAGGAGTTTCTCCTCCTGAGTCCACGATCCCTGAGCCTTCAGAGAGTTCCAAACTGCGCCCCAACCTAGAAGGCTGGCATCTGTTACAATCGTCCAATCTGGCCTGCGAAAGGTCATCCCTTTGGACAAGTGGACCCGAGAAAGCCACCATAGAAGAGAATCTCTGGTCTCTTGATCCAGATTTAGTCGAGGGGACAAATCTGAGTAATCCCCATACCATTAAGCCGATTACTTCCATGCACTGAGCTACTGACGGGTGTGGAATGGAATGAAGGACACGGCAAGCATCTAGCAGTTTTGATAACCTGGACTCCGTCAGGTAAATTTTCATCTCTATAGAATCTATAAGAGTCCCTAGGAAGGGAACCCTTGTGAGTGGTAATAGAGAACTCTTTTCCACGTTCACCTTCCACCCATGCGACCTCAGAAATGCCAGAACTATCTCTGTGTGAGACTTGGCAATTTGAAAACTTGACGCTTGTATCAGAATGTTGTCTAGGTACGGAGCCACCGCTATGCCTTGCGGTCTTAGCACCGCCAGAAGTGAGCCCAGAACCTTTGTAAAGATTCTCGGGGCAGTAGTTAACCCGAAGGGAAGAGCTACAAACTGGTAATGCCTGTCTAGAAAGGCAAATCTTAGGTACCGATAATGATCTTTGTGAATCGGTATGTGAAGGTAGGCATCCTTTAAGTCCACCGTGGTCATATACTGACCATCTTGGATCATGGGTAGGATGGTTCGAATAGTTTCCATTTTGAATGATGGAACTCTTAGTTATTTGTTTAAAATTTTTAGGTCCAAGATTGGTCTGAAGGTTCCCTCTTTCTTGGGAACCACAAACAGATTTGAGTAAAATCCTTGCCCTTGTTCCGTCCGCGGAACTGGGTGGATCACCCCCATTACTAGGAGGTCTTGTACACAGTGAAGAAAAGCCTCTTTCTTTATTTGGTTTGCTGATAACCTTGAAAGATGAAATCTCCCTTGTGGAGGAGGAGCTTTGAAGTCTAGAAGGTATCCCTGAGATATAATCTCCAACGCCCAGGGATCCTGGACATCTCTTGCCCAAGCCTGGGGGAAGAGAGAAAGTCTGCCCCCCACTAGATCCGTTTCCGGATAGGGGGCCCTCTCTTCATGCTGTCTTAGGGGCAGTAGTAGGCTTTCTGGCCTGCTTGCCCTTGTTCCAGGACTGGTTAGTTTTCCAGCCCTGCTTGTAACGAGCAACAGTTCCTTCCTGTTTTGGGGCGGAGGAAGTTGATGCTGCTCCTGCCTTGAAGTTTCGAAAGGCACGAAAATTAGACTGTTTGGCCTTTGATTTGGCCCTGTCCTGAGGAAGAGTATGACCCTTACCTCCAGTAATGTCAGCAATAATTTCTTTCAATCCGGGCCCGAATAAGGTCTGCCCTTTGAAAGGAATATTAAGTAATTTGGATTTAGAAGTCACGTCAGCTGACCAAGATTTAAGCCATAGCGCTCTGCGCGCCTGGATGGCGAATCCAGAGTTCTTAGCCGTTAGTTTGGTTAAATGTACAACGGCATCAGAAATAAATGCGTTAGCTAGCTTAAGTGCTTTAAGCTTGTCCATAATCTCATCCAATGGAGCTGTGCGAATGGCCTCTTCCAGAGACTCAAACCAGAATGCCGCAGCAGCAGTGACAGGCGCAATGCATGCAAGGGGCTGTAAGATAAAACCTTGTTGAACAAACATTTTCTTAAGGTAACCTAATTTTTTATCCATTGGATCCGAAAAAGCACAACTATCCTCCACCGGGATAGTGGTACGCTTAGCTAAAGTAGAAACTGCTCCCTCCACCTTAGGGACTGTCTGCCATAAGTCTCGTGTGGTGGCGTCTATTGGAAACATTTTTCTAAATATAGGAGGGGAAAAGGGCACACCAGGTCTATCCCACTCCTTGCCAATAATCTCTGTAAGCCTTTTAGGTATAGGAAAAACACCAGTACACACCGGCACCGCATAGTATCTATCCAGCCTACATAATTTCTCTGGAATTGCAACTGTATTACAGTCATTCAGAGCCGCTAAAACCTCCCCTAGCAAAACACGGAGGTTCTCAAGCTTAAATTTAAAATTAGAGATCTCTGAATCCGGTCTCCCTGGATCAGATCCGTCACCCACAGAATGAAGCTCTCCGTCCTCATGTTCTGCAAATTGTGTCGTAGTATCGGACATGGCTCTCACATCAACAGCGCGCTCTGTCCTTATCCCAGAGCTATCGCGCTTGCCTCTTAATTCTGGCAGTTTAGATAATACTTCTGTCATAACATTAGCCATGTCTTGTAAAGTGATTTGTATGGGCCTCTCTGATGTATTTGGCGCCACAATATCACGTGAGGGGAGTTAGTCGGCATAACTTCCCCCTCGTTGTCTGGTGATAATTCCTTAACAGATAAAGACTGACCTTTATTATTTAAAGTGAAATCAATGCATTTAGTACACATCTTTCTATGGGGTTCCACATTGGCCTTCAAACATAGTGAACAAACAGATTCATCTGTGTCAGACATGTTTAAACAGACTAGCAATGAGACTAGCAAGCTTGGAAAATACTTTCAAATAAATTTACAAGCAATATAAAAAACGCTACTGCGCCTTTAAGAAGCACAAAAAAACTGTCACAGTTGAAATAACAATGAACCAAATCAGTTATAGCAACCAAATTTTCACAGTAAATGTATTAAGTTAGCAGAGCATTGCACCCACTAGCAAATGGATGATTAACCCCTTAATACCCAAAACGGATAATCAGTATAAGAATTAATGTTTTTAACACAGTCAAACACACTGTCACAGGTCTGCTGTGACTGATTACCTCCCTCAAAATGATTTTTGAAATCCCCTGAGCTCTCTAGAGACGTCCTGGATCATGGAGGAAGAAGCAGGAAGACTGACTGAATTTTTACTGCGCAAAAAAAGCGCTAAAATAGGCCCCTCCCACTCATATTACAACAGTGGAAAAGCCTCAGTTAACTGTTTCTATGCAGAAATATACGACAGCCATGTGGAAAAAATCATGCCCCAATAAGTTTTATCACCAATGTACCTCACAAAAAACGATTAACATGCCAGTAAACGTTTTAAAACCATCAATTCTAAAGGTTATGTATTGTTATAGATAAGCCTGCTACCAGTCGCTTCTACTGCAGTTAAGGCTCATACATTACTTCAGTATTAACAGCATTTTCTTAGTCAAATTCCATTCCTTAGAAAATTACTTTACTGCACATACATTCATCAGCCTGATACCAGTCGCTACTGCTGCATTTAAGGCTGTACTTACATTACATCGGTATCAGCAGTATTTTCTTAGTCAATTCCATTCCTTAGAAAAATATTTTACTACACATACCTTATTTGCAGGAAAACCCCACATGCTATTCCCTTTCTGAAGTTACCCCTCTCCTCAGAATGTGCGAGAACAGCCAGTGGATCTTAGTTACTTCTGCTAAGATCATAGAAAAACGCAGGCAGATTCTTCTTCTAAATACTGCCTGAGAGAAAAAAACAGCACACTCCGGTGCCATTTAAAAATAACATACTTTTGATTGAAGAAATAATTAAGTATAAAAAACTCCACACTCCTCTCACGACCTTCCTATGTTGAGGGTTGCAAGAGAATGACTGGATATGACATGTGAGGGGAGGAGCTATATAGCAGCTCTGCTTGGGTGATCCTCTTGCAACTTCCTGTTGGGAAGGGAATATATCCCATAAGCAATGGATGACCCGTGGACTGAATACACTTAACAAGAGAAATGACAACTCACGTCATAACAAACGCGATTTCACGCCAACACAACTAGCATAAACAAAGACACAGGAAATTATGAAATTTGCACCAGAGGCGCAACTTCGCGCCTAAAAAAAAGTTGCACCAAGAATGACGCAATAAAAAAAGCGTTTTGCGTCCTCATGAGCCTAGATTTGACTTATGGCAAATATAAGTAAACTACATATATCTAAAACGTTATATTAATACATAAAGCATCAAACCATAGGTGAGTGTCTTATATGATACATACTTACTGAAAGACACCCATCCACATATAGCAGATAGCCAAACCAGTACTGGAAACTATCAGCAGAGGTAATGGTATATAACAGTGTATCGTCAATCTGAAAAGGGAGGTAGGAGATGAATCCCTACAACCAATAACAGAGAACCCTTGAAAAGATTTACTGTGAGAGAAACCATAAAATCAATAGGTGATACTCTCTTCATATCCCTCTGACAAACTCTGGGAATTGGGTTTCAGAATGCTTAGAAGCGCTTATAGAATAAATTTGCTTATGTCGAAATGTATGTTGCACTTCACATAGGGGCGTATTATGACCTGGGCCAAAAAGGCCCATGCCTAGGTTGTCAGATTTGGGGAAGTATGAGAGGTGTTGCTCACTATAGGGGGGGCGGGGAATAGGGGGCAGTAGAATTTTGAGGCAGTACAAAACCCAAGTACACCACTGACTACACGACAGTTTCCTCAACCTGCTTTGTATTTCGTTTTACTGAAAAGCGGCAATATGCAGCCCTGCCTTCACAGTGTGAAACAGTACACTGTAAGCTTTCCATGTATACACAGACTGATGTAACAGCGGTCCTGAAAACAACAAAAAACCCTCTAAAAACAAAGTATTTTAAAATCAAGACTAAGGGGTTGATTTATCAAAGGTTTTGCCTCCCTACGACTGCAAATTCTCACAGGAGAACCGCTGCTTCCCTAAGCTCTTCACCACCTCTTAGGTGGCGAATTTCAATCTCCCGGGTGTTGTCCAATTGGGGAGGTTGACAGCTTCTGCCTGTGCATGATTCGCTGTGAGTTGCTATGCAAAAGAGAGCAACATTGCATTCTTGTGCAATGCTGAATTCTGGCAGAAGAATTCAGCCTGCCAGGTGAGCTGCGCTTATGTACGCCCCTGTCTGCCGTAGCTTGATAAATCGACCCCTAAAAGTTTGCATGGTAGTCTGCTTAAAGTTTTAATCTTTTGCAGCTAGTCGTCAAACAAGGAATAGATATTTGAAGCAATCAAAAACTGCATAATCAGAAAAAAAGATTCATCAACAATCTTCAGCATGATGTAGTTTTCCTCAAAACACCAAAGAATAATAAAGGGAGGTACGCCCCCAAAAGAAGAAAAAAAAAAAAGTTATGAATGTAATCAATCAACAGGTTCTATAGCTATTGTTCCTCCTCGGCTCAGGCTGGTCCTTGGGTCAGGGTCTTGAGGAAAAGATATCTAAAACAAAAAGGAAACAAGGGTGTCTAAATGGCCTAACACAGTCTGTCCCAAAGTGGTATGAAATAGTGTACAGTATACTCACAAAGCAAACTGGAACTTGCCAGCCGTCCAATCACAGGTGGCCGGATACACAAGTACTCCAATATTGATTCATCAGATGTTAAAGGGATTCTAAACCCAAATTTTATCTTTCGTGATTCAGGTACAGCATAACATTTTAAGCAACTTTCTAATTCACTCCTATTATCAATTTTTCCTCGTTCACATGCTATCTTGATTTTAAAAAGCTAGAATGTAATCTTAAAGGGGCAGTCTAGTCCAAAAAAAAAAACTCATGATTCAGATAGGGCATGTAATTTTAAACAATTTTCCAATTTACTTTCATCACCAATTTTTCTTTGTTCTCTTGGTATTCTTATTTGAAAGCTTAACCTAGGAGGTTCATATGCTAATTTCTTAGAACTTGAACGCCGCCTCTTAAGAATGCATTTTAACAGGTTTTTCACCACTAGAGGGTGTTAGTTCATGTTTTTTATATAGATAACACTGTGCTCAAGCATGTGAAGTTACCTGGGAGCCATCACTGATTGGCTAAACTGCAAGTCTGTCAAAATAACTGAAATAAAGGGGCAGTCTGCAGAGGCTTAGATACAAGATAATCACAGAGGTAAAAAATATATAAATATAACTGTGTTGGTTATACAAAACTAGGGAATGGGTAAAAAAGGGATTATCTATCCTTTAAAACAATAACAATTCTGGTGTAGACTGTCCCTTTAAGAGCCATCCCATTTTGGGTTCAGCACCTGGGTAGCACTTGCTGATTGGTGGCTAAATGTAGCAAACCAATCAGCAAGCGCTACCCAGGTGCTGAAGTAAAAATGGTCCGGCTCCTAACCTTACATTACTGCTATTTCAAATAAAGACAACAAGAGAACAAAGAAAATGTGTTAATAGGAGCAAATGAGAAAGTTGCTTAAAATTGCATGCTCTATCTGAATAATGAAAGAAAAAAATTGGGTTTATTATCCCTTTAAGATGACTTAGTGCAATTGAATTAAAATCTTTATTAAAAACTTAAAAGGTGACGCGTTTCTCGGCCATTGCCGGGCTATTTCATCAGGCCGTGCAGACTACTTGGAAAAAACAAAATGTATGCATGTCTGATAAATTTCTTTCTTTCTTGGCACAGTGAGTCCACGGATCATCATTAATTACTGTTGGGAATATCACTCCTGGCAAGCAGGAGGAGGCAAAGAGCACCACAGCAGAACTGTTAAGTATCACTTCCCACAAACCCCAGTCATTCGACTGAAGGAAAAGGAGACAAAGGAAATACCAGGTGCAGAGGTGCCTGAGGTTTAAATAAAAAACAAAAACCTGTCTAGAAAACAGGGAGGGCCGTGGACTCACCGTGTCAAAAATAAATATATCATCAGGTAAGCATAAATTTTGTTTTCTTTCTAATGACACGGTGAGTCCACGGATCATAATTACTGTTGGGAATCAATACCCAAGGTAGAGGACACAGATAATACGGGAGGGACAAGACAGGTAAATTAAACAGAAGGTACCACTGCTGTAATACCATTTCACCTAAAAGAAACCTAAGCCGAGGCAAAAGATTAAATATATAGAAAAAGTGAGCAAAGAAGGCCAAGATGTTGCCTTACAAATCCATTCTACAGAGGCCTCTTTCTTGAAGGCCCCAGAAGAAAACACCACCCTAGTGGAGTGAGCTGTAATTCTCTCAAGAGGCTGCTGTCCAGCAGGCTCATAAGCCCTACAAATAACACTTCTCTTTTTCTCTGGTTGATAAGTGGCATAAGCTTTCTGGCCTTTATGACTATCCATAAAACAACCAACAATACAGAAGACTGAAGAAAGTCCTTTGTAGCCTGTAGAAAAATCTAAGGGCCCGCATAACATCTAAGTTGTGCAACAGACTATCTTTATGAGAGAAAGGATCAGGACAGAGAGAAGGAACAACAAGTTTCTGATTAAAATCTCTGTCCAAAACAACCTTAAGAAGAAAACCAAACTTGATACGAAGAACTGCCTTATCTGCCTGAAATACGAGATAAGGAAAACCACACTGCAAAGCTGAGTTTGGAAACCCTCTGAGCAGAAGAAATTAAACTTTACAAGATAACTTAATATCTATGGAATGCATAGGCTCAAATAGAACCTGAAGAAAAACCTTAAGAACAATGTATAAGGCTCCAAAGGAGCAACCGACTTTTGCAGTATAGGATCAGCTAATGTTGCTTGTTGTATTTCTTCTACACTCAATGCTTTAGGTATAGCATGATTAGTAACAAAATTGATATATTCTTCTGCATCCATGGAACTTGGAGAACTTGTGAATGAATCTGCTGATATAGGATGTTAAGACATAGTCTGCTGGGTTCTCTTTTCCAGATTTGTAAACCACAGTAAAATTATATGGTTGTAGCCTTAAACCCCATCTTTCTATTCTAGCGGGCGGTTTGGATTATTCCAGATTAACTGTAAAGGCTTATGATCTGTGATCAGTGTGAATGGACAACCATATAAATATAAATGAAAGTATTCACAACTCCAAACTATTGCCAGAGCTTCACGTTAGGTTTGAGAATGTTGTTCCACATCACTTAAAGAACGGCTACCATAAGCAATTATATAATGCTTGCCTTTGTCTCTCTGCGCCAGAATAGCACCTAAACCAACAGGGCTAGCATCTACTAAAAGAATAGTTTGCCGTTGAGGGTTAAAATAGGACATTGTCTTGTCACTGGTCAAACTCTGTTTCAATTGTTGAAAAGCTTGTTGTTCAGTTTCAGTCCAACGCCATGGCACACTTTTCTTTGTTAACTCTCTTAAAGGTGTGGCAATAGCAAAGAAATTAGGGATATTTACAATCCTTAGGAAACTTCTGACTTCACTGGAGTCTATTGGAGGATTTGCATTCTGAATTGATTCCACTTTCTTTGGGTCTGCTGATATGCCTTCAGCTGAAAAGAAATCCATAAAATTCTACTTTAGTTTTGTTAAATTCACACTTACTACAATTTAAGGCAAGTCCTTTCTCATGAAGTCGCTCAAAAACTGCTGTGAGATTTTTATCATGGTCCTCTTGAGTAGCTTCAAACACAATAATATCATAGCTGAAGTTTTTAACTCCTGGAATTCCAGATAATGTTTGCTGTATTGCATTTTGAAATACAAGCAGCAGAAGAAACACCAAAACTTAAGCGCTTGTATCTCCACAATCCTGTGTGTGTTGAGAATGTAGTTATATATCTGCTTGTTGGATCCAATTCCAGTTAATGATAGCCTGATTTTAAATCAAGTTTGGAGAAAATTTTTACCTGGTTGAGATCATGAATTATATCATCTAATGTTGGAGTAACGTGGCACTCCCTGATAATGGCAGTGTTGGCTTGCCTTATGTCTATGCAAATTATTACACTATTTGGGTCTTTGGATTTTGGCATTGATACTATTGGGGAGACCCATGGAGTTGGCCCCTGCACTCTTTCGATGATTCCTTGTGTTTCAAGGTTCCTGAGTTAGGAATCAACCTTGTGCCTTAGATGAAATGGAATTCTTCTATGTGGTTGTATTACAGGTTTTATATGTGGATTAATATGCAGCTGTACTTGAAAATCTTTTAATTTACCAATGCCATTAAACAAACGGGAATACTGCTGTACTAACCGATCTGCTACAGATCCTGTGTCCTTCCTAGGTGAAATTGCATTCATAATCTTTATAAGTCCCTAACTGGATGAAGTTTCAAAACTCAGAAGAGAAGAAATTTGACCCTTTACAACATAAAAAATAGTTGCTGTTTTGTTGTGTTTAAATGCACATGTGGCTGTAAATTTACCAATGACATTAAGGGGTTTAGTTGATCCATATGCATATATATTTATTTTACTCTGTAATAGCTGTGGTTGTGGTTTTAACATGTGAAATGTTTGTTCACCCACTAAATTAACAGCAGATCCTGAATCAATGCAGCGATTTTAGTGTCATTAATGAGTACATCAACTTGTGGCTGAGTTAGGTTACTCATGTTGTTTACTACAAATACATATTTGTCATCATTGTTTGAATATTGTCCTTTTTGATCAGGAGATCTGACTAGCTTTACTTTCCACTGCTCTGATGTATGTGGCTCAGTATGTGATTGAGGTATTTGATACAAATTTGTTCTACATTGCTTTGCAAAATGATTAAATTTTCCACATGCCCTGCATTGCTTATTCCTTGCTGGACAAGTCCCATTGTGTGGATAGAAACCCCTACAGTTCATGCATAACACACATGAGTTCTGGTTCTTTCTTGTGGGCTGTACTGTTGAACTGTCTTTTTGAACTCTATTTGTAATAAACTGATCTTCAGTGGATCTATTGTCTATGCTTGCAGCTTGCCTGTCAGCAATTTCTAATGTTCTGCCATAATCAAGCAAATCTTTTAAAGATAGTTCAGATTGTCTCAGTGCATATTTCCTAAGTTTTGAAGAGGTGCAGCTTTGTATTATCTGTGCTTTAATCTCATTTTCAACATTAGAAAACTCACAATTCTTTGCTAGTAAACATAACCTGGTTTGAAATGCATCTAAAGGTTCATCACCCTGTTGTGTTGCCTGTCTGAATATGTATATTTCATACTGAGTGTTCTTTTTAGGGAGAAAATATGTTGTCAGTTTATCTTTAACATCATGGTATGTGTCAGTGATTGCAGACAAGGTATCATAAATGTCATACACTTTTTCTCCAGCTAAATGAAGCAGTAAAGCCTTTTTTTCTGTTTGCATCAGTAACATCCAAAGCAATAAGATAATTTTCAAACCTCTGAATCCATTTTAGCCATCTTGGGCCTACTGAGCTTAGTTCTGCATCAGAATCAAACACAGGGAAGTTGTATTTATTACATGCAGCCATTCTTGTGGGTATTGCAGCAGGTTACTCACTGTTTGCCGAGACAAAGCAATAGGGTTCAAACATAATCCTCATCGCCAAAACAGTGTTTGTAAATCCAGGTGATTTAGAAATATATCGGACACAGAGTCCATTTATACAACAACTAACTACACACTTTATTTCCTGGTTCCTCATTCCAACAACGCTGTTCCCGCCGCCCCTGCTTCTTTGCAACAATTACGGTATATACATTTACAAGTCAGAGCACAAACTAAGAAGAAATCATTATATACTATAATATCACAACAGACACCATACTACCGACTATCCTCCTCATCTAAGAGAGGCAAAAAGTGTAGCCGCAAGCTGAGCAGAAACCTTACTATCTGATTCGATAATTTTTCTCTTGCGATATCACTTTAAAATAGGAAATGCCGATAACGCCACAGATACCCGAAGATATCTGGGCAGACAAGTCTGCAAGCAAATAACTCCTTCAGGAGTTTGAGAGAAACCACAGGGCACTGCATGTGACGCCAGATAAACTTGGGACACAAAGGAGAAGCTGTTCTGAACAGCAACATCCAATGAGACATAGGGCTCAGAAGTTAAAATTCTAATTTTTGCCACAGAAACCACAGTGACACCCCTGTCCTGATAATATATCATGGCTGTCAGGAAAGGTATGAGTGACAGCTGAATGTTGAAACTCAAGTCATCCTAATTACATAGGAATAGAATTTGGTTGTATTAAAAAATGCCCATCAAACAGACTTAACCCCATATAGGCTGGAGCACCATAGGCTGGAGTTTTAATTAAAATATAATTCACATAAATTATATTGGCATCATAAATACAAAATATAATATATATAAAATATATCATAACATAGGATAGAGGTTCCCGACTGAGATTATAAGGAAACAAAAAAACGGCAGAATAAAGCACTCATGTCTGCATTTTGCATGAACGGCAGCTAAACGATAACTATTAGAAGACACGCAGCAACAGCTGCAATAATACTTATGTTGACATGAATGGCAGTCATCTTAAAAAGTCTTACGACTTGCATTGTATGAGCCTTCCATAGGAATTGCGATATCAACCCCTCGCTCCGTTCTGAAGGAGATAAAGGGGCGTGGCCAACGACCGGCTCAGAAGGAGAGCAGAAAACGGCGATTCCCCACCACAACTAAGGAAGGAGGCGGAATATGACAGGACAGATGAAGCGCACAGCATAATTATCTTGCGCCTCATCCTGTCATAGCCGCCGTTGAATGGACCTGCACTGGCAGACAGATAAAGAAAGTGCAATTTAATGCCACTCAGCAATTAGTGTGCTCTTTCTTAGGACAGCATTCTTGCAATAATGAATAGCAGGATTAAGGCAACTAAAATAAATACAGGAGCTCAGGAAAAAACATGAGAAACAATGCACTCTCTTTCCCTCCATACTCTTGCCCAGAAATTCATTAACCCCTAATAAGCCTTATAACAGACAGGGAATACTCTATAAAGTATTATCCCCTAGTCTCCTGGTCACCAGTGCCTGCATCCTGCCTGAAATATCCTACCCCAGGATATATACACGTGTCCCAAGAATTGTAGTCTACTTTCTGAAGTGCAAGTCCCCCAAATTAAAGAAGACTGAGCACTTACCTGCATCTAGCCATCCGGCAGGGGCACAGCCTACCCAGCGTGAGAGAATGTCACTCCTCACAGAGGCCTGTAGAAAAAAAGAGAGTAAACTTACTCAGGCTTTCTATACCAGGGTAGCAAAATGTTAGGAAAATGCAGTGGGGCCCACCTCACAAGTTCCCAACTACTTATAAGAAACCACAGCCCTCCTAATGAGACTAATGTGGAGTACAGCTATACCCAAAGGTGATGGAAGATCAGAGCAATCCTGCCCTGACTTCAAAACAAAAAAAATTTGATAGAAGAAATCTTTATCAGACACCTAATTACTTCACCTCCTCTTTGCACTAGAGGCAAAGAGAATGACTGGGGTTTGTGGGAAGGTAAATGATACTTAAAGGGACAGTCAACCAAAAAAATGTCCTTACTCCTACAGATAATGTTTACTAGGATAAATATTTCAAAATGTAGCGCAATTTTGCTAAATATATTGTTTTCAAGAAAAATTACTTACTACATGTCCCTCTGGAGTTTTGAAATGGCCGCCAGCCCCCTCCTCTATTTCGTCATAACCCTTTTTCCTTCCTTCCTCTTCAGCAAGAAACTTCTCGTGCCTCCGCGTTCCCGTTTTTTGCGCCTTTTTCTGATTTTCAAGAATGTCATTTTGTAATATTGCCGTTCCGAAGTCTGTTTTGAAAGCACGCAGTACATGTGAGATGTGACACTGAGAAGTGCCTCCCTTTCATTCCCAGCCTGAGCCTCTTAACATAATAATATTATATTTACTACTACGTGCGTGCCTGCCTGCCCCAGACTGCCCCGAATCCTCTAACACTCCCTGCTCTCCTCCTCTCTACGGCACTGTAGGAGGGACACAGAGTGCTCAGTTCCCTCATCTGCTTTATTTGTTGGGAAGTTTAGGAGCCTGTCCTGACTTTTGGCTGTGCTCACAAGTCCGGAGGGGGATCCCTCTGGTCTGAGGATGCTGGGGCCCCCTGAATCCATTTCCCCCGACAGATCCCCCCATAACCGGCAGCCCTAAAAATGGCTTCAGTTGCAAGATGGTACTGCAGGCTATGGGCAAGGTGCTAAGGTACAAGACACTGTTTGCTAAGCTCCCTAAACTGCTCCGTTGGCCCTTGGCATATCTGAGCAGCTATGACTTGTTACATTTGTAGCTTTAGATAACGTAGACTGTTCCCTGACTCTATTACTGCTATAGTCTAGTTTAATTAGTGGGTTCAGCGAGTCTATGGATTTGTTTATAAGTGTGCCTGGCTGGTGTCTGTGGAGCTCTAGATTCCTTGATATGCTGTGAGGTGCAGAAGGGAATAATATGCTGAACAGCAGAGGGCGTTCAGGTGATGAGAACTTCAGCAGCTCCTAACGCGTGTTGTGTTAGCTGGAGGAGTTGAGGTTGTCAGGATTGTTAAACCAAGAGACAGCCAGCATCGAGCAGGGGCGTTTGTCAGGAAACTAGTGTTTGCACATTCATTGACAGTAAATACATATAACAGGTGCTTTCTTGGGTCCCTTTAAATATTTAGGATAATTTACCTGGGGTTTTCCCTCCAGAAAGTGTAAACAACAACTGGTTAAATGGTCTCAATGTTTTGTTTTTTTTGGGGGGGGTTTTGGGAGGGGGGCATTTAAGTGTTTATAAAATGTGACAACAATGGTTTTATTTATTGCATTTGTACACTTTCACATTCATCTGAAGGCTCTGATATGGTCACACAGTAATCATAATAAAATCAATATGGTGGGGTATATGTGAAGTGAAAGTATGTTTATATAATATATTGCAGGGGGTATGCATAAAAAAACCAGGGTGATATGATATGCAGGGGGGGGGTTATGCATGAAGAGACCATGGTGATATTAATATGAGGGGGGGGGTTATGCATGAAGAGACCATGGTGACATGATATGCAGGGGTGTGTATATATATGTGTATATATATATATATATATATGTATATATATATATATATATATATGTGTATATATATATATATGTATATATATATATATATATGTATATATACATACATATATACATACATATATATATATACATATATATATATACATATACATATATACATATATATACATATATATATATACATATACACATATATATATATATATATATATATATATATATATATATATATACACACACACACATACATTGAAAAATGACCTGCAGCAATTTTTTTACTACAAAACAATCTCATTGCAGAAAGTGAAAAAAAAGTTCTGCTTCTGGGGACACATGGGGGGGAAAAAAGCAGATATTTACATATTTGTGGGAGCTGCACACACCATGGTGACTAGTAAGATATGAAAAAGGGAATTATCTCCATTTTGTCTCTAGCATATGGCGGTACATCCAATTCGCTTTTTATATGACATTACTAAATAGAAGTCAAAATAAATCATGATTCAGATACTGTACAGTTCGAAAATTAAGATTTTAGTAAGAATCAACAAAAAGGTATAATGGTTGTGAAAATTTGTACTTTATTGCAGAGGTGTATAATCTTCACTCTTCTTATTGCAAATAAACCAAGCCTACGTGCGCTTGACCCAATAGGGCTTCTTCTGGGCTGCGCTAAAGAAGCCCAATTGGGTGAAATGTTTGGATAAAGGAGACTGAAGATAATATACCTTTGCAATTAATACAAAGTTGCAGTAAAAGGATGTAAGCGTGCCATAGAGAATTCCACAGCTTCCCCGCAGCTCGGATTGGCAGGGTAACCACCTTCCAGTAGTATTTTGAGACCTGCCCTTCCAATACTGCTAGACTGCAGATGGCTCTGTAAGCAACAGGTATTCCTACGGTTGTCCCGCTAGTTAAAAGCTGCATCATCTCCGGGGTCTTATAATGATGACCTAGTGAAGCTTGTGTTTGGATTTAAATGCATGATAAACTAATAGACACAAGGTTAGATGCAATGTGATGAAAGAAACTCACCCGGGGAACTCTTTAAAAACCAAAATGCTTTATTTCCATTGTATTAAAAACTTTTCTTTCATGTAATTAGCAAGAGTCCATGAGCTAGTGACGTATGGGATATACATTCCTACCAGGAGGGGCAAAGTTTCCCAAACCTTAAAATGCCTATAAATACACCCCTCACCACACCCACAAATCAGTTTAACAAACTTTGCCTCCTATGGAGGTGGTGAAGTAAGTTTGTGCTAGATTCTACGTTGATATGCGCTCCGCAGCAGGTTGGAGCCCGGTTTTCCTCTCAGCGTGCAGTGAATGTCAGAGGGATGTGAAGAGAGTATTGCCTATTTGAATGCAATGATCTCCTTCTACGGGGTCTATTTCATAGGTTCTCTGTTATCGGTCGTAGAGATTCATCTCTTACCTCCCTTTTCAGATCGACGATATACTCTTATATATATACCATTACCTCTGCTGATTTTCGTTTCAGTACTGGTTTGGCTTTCTACAAACATGTAGATGAGTGTCCTGGGGTAAGTAAGTCTTATTTTCTGTGACACTCTAAGCTATGGTTGGGCACTTTTTTATAAAGTTCTAAATATATGTATTCAAACATTTATTTGCCTTGACTCAGGATGTTCAACATTCCTTATTTTCAGACAGTCAGTTTCATATTTGGGATAATGCATTTGAATCAATCATTTTTTCTTACCTTAAAAAATTTGACTTTTTCCCTGTGGGCTGTTAGGCTCGCGGGGGCTGAAAATGCTTCATTTTATTGTGTCATTCTTGGCGCGGACTTTTTTGGCGCAAATTTTTTTCTGTTTCCGGCGTCATACGTGTCGCCGGAAGTTGCGTAATTTTTGACGTTCTTTTGCGTCAAAAGTGTCGGCGTTCCGGATGTGGCGTCATTTTTGGCGCCAAAAGCATTTAGGCGCCAAATAATGTGGGCGTCTTATTTGGCGCTAAAAAAATATGGGCGTCACTTTTGTCTCCACATTATTTAAGTCTCATTATTTATTGCTTCTGGTTGCTAGAAGCTTGTTCACTGGCATTTTTTTCCCATTCCTGAAACTGTCATTTAAGGAATTTGATCAATTTTGCTTTATATGTTGTTTTTTCTATTACATATCGCAAGATGTTCCACGTTGCAACTGAGTCAGAAGATACTTCAGGAAAATCGCTGCCCGGTGCTGGAGCTACCAAAGCTAAGTGTATCACTTTTGGTATCTGTTCCTTCAGCTGTTTGTATTAAATGTTATGACAAACTTGTTAATGCAGATACAATTTCTTTTAGTACTGTTACATTACCTGTTGCTGTTCCGTCAACATCTAATACTCAGAGTGTTCCTGATAACATAAGAGATTTTGTTTCTAAATCCATTAAGAAGGCTATGTCTGTTATTTCTCCTTCTAGTATACATAAAAGTCTTTTAAAACTTCTCTTTTTTCAGATGAATTTTTTAAATGAACATCATTATTCTGTTACTGTTAATGGTTCTTCTGGTTCAGAGGTTTCTGTCTCAGAGGTTGATGCCGATAAATCTTTGTATTTGTTCAAGATGGAATTTATTCATTCTTTATTTAAAGAAGTATTAATTGTATTAGAAATAGAGGATTCTGGTCCTCTTGATACTAAAACTAAACGTTTAAATAAGGTTTTTAAATCTCCTGTAGTTATTCCAGAAGTGTTTCCTGTCCCTGATGCTATTTCTGAAGTAATTTCCAGGGAATGGAATAATTTGGGTAATTCATTTACTCCTTTTAAAATGTTTTAAGCAATTATATCCTGTGCCATCTGACAGATTAGAGTTTGGGACAAAATCCCTAAGGTTATGGGGCTGTCTCTACTCCTGCTATATTTTTAGCGGATGTTGCTGCAGCTTCAACTTTTTGGTTAGAAGTTTTAGCGCAACAAGTAACAGATCATAATTCTCATAGCATTATTATTCTATAACATGATAATTATTTTATTTGTGATGCCATCTTTGATATCATTAGAATTGATGTCAGGTATATGTCTCTAACTATTTTAGCTAGAAGAGCTTTATGGCTTAAAACTTGGAATGCTGATATGTCTTCTAAGTCAACTTTGCTTTCCCTTTCTTTCCAGGGTAATAAATTATTCGGTTCTCAGTTGGATTCTTATCTCAACTGTTACTGGAAGGAAGGGAACTTTTTTACCACAGGATAAAAAATCTGAGGTAAATTTAGGTCTAATAATTGTTTTCGTTCCTTTCATCACAACAAGGAACAAAAGCCTGATCCTTCATCCTCAGGAGCGGTATCAGTTTGGAAACCTTCACTTTGGAATATATCCAAGCCTTATAGAAACCCAAAGCCAGCTCCTAAGTCCCCATGAAGGTGCGGCCCTCATTCCAGCTCAGCTGGTATGGGGCAGTTTACGTTCTTTTCAAAGAAATTTGGATCAATTCCGTTCACAATCTCTGGTTTCAGAACATTGTTTCAGAAGGGTACAGAATTGGCTTCAAGTTAAGGCCTCCTGCAAAGAGATTTTTTTCTTTCCCATGTCCCAGTAAACCCAGCAAGGCTCAAGCATTTCTGAAATGTGTTTCAGATCTAGAGTTGGCTGGAGTAATTATGCCAGTTCCAGTTCTGGAACAGGGGCTGGGGTTTTATTCTATCTCTTCATTGTACCAAAGAAGGTCAATTCCTTCAGACCAGTTCCGGATCTATCAATATTGAATCGTTATGTAAGGATACCAACATTCAAGATGGTAGCTGTAAGGACTATCCTGCCTTTTATTCAGCAAGGGCATTATATGTCTACAATAGATTTACAGGATGCATATCTGCATATTCCGATTCATCCAGATCACTTTTAGTTTCTGAGATTCTCTTTTTTTAGACAAGCATTACCAGTTTTGTGGCTCTACCGTTTGGCTTAGCATCAGCTCCAAGAATTTTTACAAAGGTTCTCGGTGCCCTTCTGTCTGTATTCAGAGAACAGGGTATTGGTATTTCCTTATTTGGACGATATCTTGGTACTTGCTCAGTCTTCACATTTAACAGAATCTCATACGAATCGACTTGTGTTGTTTCTTCAAGATCATGGTTGGAGGATCAATTTACCAAAAAGTTCATTGATTCCTCAGACAAGGGTAACCTTTTTAGGTTTCCAGGTAGATTCAGTGTCTATGACTCTGTCTTTGTCAGACAAGAGAAGTCTAACATTGATATCAGCTTGTCAAAACCTTCAGTCACAATCATTCCCTTTGGTAGCCTTATGCATGGAAATTTTAGGTCTTATGACTGCTGCATCGGACGCGATCTCCTTTGCTCATTTTCACATGCGACCTCTTCAGCTCTGTATGCTGAACCAATGGTGCAGGGATTACACAAAGATATCTCAATTAATATCTTTTAAAACAGATTGTACGTCACTCTCTGACGTGGTGGACAGATCACCATCGTTTAGTTCAGGGGGCTTCTTTTGTTCTTCCGACCTGGACTGTAATTTCAACAGATGCAAGTCTTACAGGTTGGGGAGCTGTGTGGGGGTCTCTGACGGCACAAGGGGTTTGGGAATCTCAGGAGGTGAGATTACCGATCAATATTTTGAACTCCGTGCAATTTTCAGAGCTCTTCAGTCTTGGCCTCTTCTGAAGAGAGAGTCGTTCATTTGTTTTCAGACAATGTCACAACTGTGGCATACATCAATCATCAAGGAGGGACTCACAGTCCTCTGGCTATGAAAGAAGTATCTCGAATTCTGGTTTGGGCGGAATCCAGCTCCTGTCTAATCTCTGCGGTTCATTTCCCAGGTATAGACAATTAGGAAGCGGATTATCTCAGTCGTCAAACGTTGTATCCGGGCGAATGGTCTCTTCACCCAGAGGTATTTCTTCAGATTGTTCAAATGTGGGAACTTCCAGAAATAGATCTGATGGTTTCTCATTTAAACAAGAAACTTCCCAGGTATCTGTTCAGACCCCGGGATCCTCAGGCGGAGGCAGTGAATGCATTATCACTTCCTTGGAAGTATCATCCTGCCTATATCTCTCCGCCTCTAGTTCTTCTTCCAAGAGTAATCTCCAAGATTCTGAAGGAATGCTCGTTTGTTCTGCTGGTAGCTCCAGCATGGACGGATTCTTTTTCGGATGGCCTCTTGCCAACCGTGGGCTCTTCCGTTAAGACCAGACCTTCTGTCGCAAGGTCCTTTTTTCCATCAGGATCTCAAATCTTTAAATTTAAGGGTATGGAGATTGAGCGCTTGATTCTTGGTCAAAGAGGTTTCTCTGACTCTGTGATTAATACTATGTTACAGGCTCGTAAATCTGTATCTAGAGAGATATATTATAGAGTCTGGAAGACATATTTCTTAGTGTCTTCTCATCATTTTTCCTGTCATTCTTTTAGAATTCCGAGAATTTTTTTTTTACAGTTTCTTCAGGATGGTTTAGATAAAGGTTTGTCCGCAAGTTCCTTGACAGGACAAATCTCTGCCCTTTCTGTTCTTTTTCACAGAAAGATTGCTAATCTTCCTGATATTCATTGTTTTGTACAAGACTTGGTTCGTATAAAACCTGTCATTCAGTCAATTTCTCCTCCTTGGAGTTTGAATTTGGTTCTGGGGGCTCTTCTAGCTCCTCCTTTTGAACCCATGCATTCATTTGGACATTAAACTTCTTTCTTGGAAAGTTTTGTTTCTTTTGGCCATCTCTTCTGCCAGAAGAGTCTCTGAATTATCTGCTCTTTCTTGTGAGTCTCCTTTTCTGATTTTTCATCAGGATAAGGCGGTGTTGCGAACTTCTTTTGAATTTTTTCCTAAGGTTGTGTATTCTAACAACATTAGTAGAGAAATTGTGGTTCCTTCATTATGTCCTAATCCTAAGAATTCTAAGGAGAAATCATTGCATTCTTTGGATGTTGTTAGAGCTTTGTATTATTATGTTGAAGCTACTAAGTCTTTCCGAAAGACTTCTAGTCTATTTTTCATCTTTTCTGGTTCTAGAAAAAGCCAGAAAGCTTCTGCCATTTCTTTGGCATCTTGGTTGAAATCTTTAATTAATCATGCCTATGTCGAGTCGGGTAAAACTCTGCCTCAAAGGATTACAGCTCATTCTACTAGGTCAGTTTCTACTTCCTGGGCATTTAGGAATGAAGCTTCGGTTGATCAGATTTGCAAAGCAGCAACTTGGTCCTCTTTGCATACTTTTACTAAATTCTACCATTTTGATGTGTTTTCTTCTTCTGAAGCAGTTTTTGGTAGAAAAGTACTTCAGGCAGCGGTTTCAGTTTGAATCTTCTGCTTATGTTTTCATTAAACTTTATTTTGGGTGTGGATTATTTTCAGCAGGAATTGGCTGTCTATTTTATCCCTCCCTCTCTAGTGACTCTTGCGTGGAAAGATCCACATCTTGGGTAGTCATTATCCCATACGTCACTAGCTCATGGACTCTTGCTAATTACATGAAAGAAAACATAATTTATGTAAGAACTTACCTGATAAATTCATTTCTTTCATATTAGCAAGAGTCCATGAGGCCCACCCTTTTTGTGGTGGTTATGATTTTTTTGTATAAAGCACAATTATTCCAGTTCCTTATTTTATATGCTTTTGCACTTTTTTCTTATCACCCCACTTCTTGGCTATTCGTTAAACTGATTTGTGGGTGTGGTGAGGGGTGTATTTATAGGCATTTTAAGGTTTGGGAAACTTTGCCCCTCCTGGTAGGAATGTATATCCCATACGTCACTAGCTCATGGACTCTTGCTAATATGAAAGAAATGAATTTATCAGGTAAGTTCTTACATAAATTATGTTTTTTTCGGCAGTGCAAAGAGAACAAAGGGTGTTTTACTCAAACACCCATATTGATCAAAGGTAGCGCCAAGGGGTCAGCTGACGCGTTTCGGCCTATCGCCGTAGTCCAAGCTGGACTACGGCGATAGGCCGAAACGCGTCAGCTGACCCCTTGGCGCTACCTTTGATCAATATGGGTGTTTGAGTAAAACACCCTTTGTTCTCTGTGCACTGCCGAAAAAACGTTTTTAATACAATGGAAATAAAGCATTTTGGTTTTTAAAGAGTTCCCCGGGTGAGTTTCTTTCATCACATTGATTCCAGCACCTGAAACCAGGGTTGAACTCAGCATTGAGGAGCGGAAACACGGAACACAGACCCCGGATGCACATAGTGCTCACAGAGCAGGAAGGAGTCGGGTCAGCGTTGCCGAAGAGGAGAGGGGCAGCGGTGAGTAGAAAAGTTTATGCACTACAGGCAAAGTTCCTTTTTTGGTATATGAAGCAGACATTATTTCCTTTACCCGGCAAACTGCTCTCTCCGCGGACCGGAACCGGTCAATCACACAAAAGAAATACAAGTGTGTATATATTTTATGACCGAGACTGACCCGACTTTCCTTACAAATTTGTGTTTACTTTCCTGTGACTATTCTGTGGAATTCAATATATATATAAATACAAAAAGTGGACCGTGAATTTATATTGGAACAAAAAAGACTGTTTATTTGAATTAGCCGATCTTAAAAGTGAGAAGGTCAATTTCATATATTGACAAGGTTAGATGCACCCTAGCTGCGGTGTGGAGTGCTGAGAGCCTGCAGTTGGAGTGCTTGGCTGCTTTATTGTCAGACATATTTTTGGTTACAAACTGTGAGCGGGGGCTGTCCAGGAAAATCAAATGTGACGTAAAATTAGCAGAATTCAGGATCATCAGTACCGCTCAGTTTCCTAGCGGTTTCTATATGCGGCAGTAGAAGAAGAGAAGATAACTGGTCCGCCGCATATAGGAACTGCTAGGATACTGAGCCTGCTTCCAAAGGTCACTAAAATCGGTGCATTGCGCAGGCGCAAAAAACTGGAACGCGGAGGCACGAGAAGTTTCTTGCTGAAGAGGAAGGAAAAAGGGTTATGACGAAATAGAGGAGGGGGCTGGCGGCCATTTCAAAACTCCAGAGGGACATTTAGCAAGTCATTTTTCTTGAAAACAATATATTTAGCAAAATTGTGCTACATTTTGAAATATTTATCCTAGTAAACATTATCTGTAGGAGTAAGGACATTTTTTGGGTTTACTGTCCCTTTAACATCTCTGCTGTGGTGCTCTTTGCCTCCTCCTGCTGGCCAGGAGTGATATTCCCAACAGTAATTAATGATGATCCGTGGACTCACCGTGTTATTAGAAAGAAAAGTGTGCAGCAAACATCAAGTCAACAGCCTTCTTTGCCTTTTAAGTTTTTAATAAAGATTTAAATGTAACTACACATTGCCAAAAAGATCCATCTTATTCTTAACATCTTATGAATCAATAGCAGAGTATCTGATCAGGCAGCGGGACAGCTGGGAAGTTCTAGCTTGCTATTAGAGCATCTGAAGGTGCTCTCTTTCTGTGAGTATTCTGAACACTATTTCATACCGCTTTGACAGAGACTGTGCTATGCCATTTTTGGTGCCCTTGTTTCCATTGTGTTTTATGTTGGGGTTTTTGCCTGTGTGATGGGATGACAATGGATTTAAAAATAAAAAAAACGTGTACTATTAAGAATCAATAGTACAATGTTCCATACTAGTATCACACAGCTTTACCAATAACTACATGCGAGTATAATATATTGTTATAGTTCTTTTTAATCCTCTGTATAATACGAGTTGTGAACTAAATTTATCAACCCAGACCTCTATATTGCTGGCTTTTCTATACAAATAATACAATTACAAAATGCCAGAGAGAAATGTTAGGCCCTAAAATATACAAAACAAAATAATTTCTAGCTTGTCACATTACAGCTTAAAAATGGAGCAAACCAATTATCCATATGTTTTTACTTATTACTACTTCTTGTATGGGTTCATTCATTTGTAGACAAACACAGCAGGAGACTTCAAGAATGCCAAAGGCTGTCCTACAAACTAAATAAGCTTATCATTTTAGGAGATTTGTTGGGCGCATAGGCTGTAAAAAGTTGTGTTTCTATTAGTTATCAGACTTGTTCTTAGTCCTCTAACTGTATAACGGAATGAGAAAAACATTCATGGACACATAAAAACTGCATTTCTATCATGTAATTATGAAAAACAAGTTACTATGCGTGATAAAATATCAAGAACAAAAATATGTTTACCTGGCTCCTCGAAGAGTCTTGTGTGTTGTAGTTGTGACAACATCTGCATAATCAAATGGAGACGGAATGGCACCAGTTGCCACAAGGCCGCTAATGTGAGCCATGTCTGCCAGGAGGTACGCTTTCACTTCCTCACACACCTGCACAGACAGACACCATCAATATGTAAGAGACAACATCCCGTTTGTGTTACTGTGTAATACAGAATGTTACAGCGTCAATCAGATATAGCTTTATCTATAATAACTGTGTGTACTGTGAGATGAAGGTGAATGCAAATACATGGCCATGATAGTTGCTTTCTAATGTATTCTGGGGTTATTCTTTTTTTCTTCATTTTTTAATGCTCAAAAGGCTCAGTTTTCAGTTGCGATTTCTGAGTTGAAATGACGTATATTTTCATACATCTGCTGCAAATTTACCCCCTAGAGAGATTTTGGTCTTGCAGCTTAAAGGTTGAGGTTTCTCCAGTGTTTCTACTTCACCACTAGAATAGCAATAATTAGCTTGAAATAGCTAATCATTTTCTAAAGCTGATCTAAACATAAAAAAAGTGTCTCAGCATAATTCAGATTTAACCCTGTGAACATATTGTAGAGCAGAACATATACCATTATAACATGAGACAGGGTAGTTTGTTTTGGTGAAATAAAACTGTAGGACAACTGCATTATCATTGCTTATGATACTAAACAAATTCATACAATAGTCATTAGTTTACATGTTACACCTACCTGTGGCCGAAGAGCACTGCACCCTCAATATGGAACAAACTACATTCCTAGTAAATTGAATAAATATGCAGAATCCATAGTAACTATAGACCTAAAGGGACACTGTAGTCAAGACATTTTTGAACACTCATTTGAAAGATCAGCATTTAGACAATGATTTTTATTTTATTTTTTGGCCAGAGCAGGTAAACACTAGGGACCTGAAACACAATGTGTTTATCCCTTACAAACACAAAGCGCCGCTTCGGAGCTGAAGAGAACTGCTGGTCCAATGCATGTATTTAGCATGTCTGTGGTGGTTCAGCATATAGCAGACAAGTTAGGTATACAGAAGACCTGTTGTGTCACAAGTGTACAACACTAATGTCACAAGAATACCAAGTGAAAGGTTATAAACAAAGCAAATACCTTTTTCATTCGTGCATAATCAATCAGACGTGCATAAGCGCTTGTCCCAGCAATGATGAGCTTTGGTCGGAAAAGACGTGCTGTAACTTCCAGTTGGTCATAGTCTATTAGGCCTGTTGCTGGCTTAAAGAAAGGAAGAAGAGATATGAACAGTTGTCTTTAGAACGTTAGACAACAGACAATATATGGGCTTTGTCATATCAGGACAGATAATCATAGTTGCACGTACATTTATATATTTTTATAAATGCATATATTTAATTTTACTCTCACGTGCTTGTTTTCACAAGGTATCCTGTCAATTACTAAACTTTTAATTTTGGAAATCTGAAAAGGAAAGTTACAAGTAAAGCTGTAAAGACGACATATCTGATAACATTGCATCGGTCAAGACTGATGCCAATATCTTTGAATATGATGATTAAATGATAGCTCAAAATGCTTTATAATGACACATGAACTAGAGTTGAGTAGCATTGCCATTTAATGCATAAGCCATGTATCTATACAGTTATATTCACAAAAAGTAATAACATAGTACAGGCACAAATCCCTAAATCTAGAATTTTAAAAAAAATCTAGATGTTATCAGATAACTATTGTTTGGTCCTGATAATAGTACAAAAAAAACCCTATACATTTTGAGAGTTTGTATTAGAAAGTTTAACCCCTTAATGACCGAGGACGTGCAGGGTACGTCCTCTAAAAAAAGGCAGTTAACGCCTGAGGACGTACCCTGCACGTCCTCAGTCTGGAAAGCAGCTGGAAGCGATCCTGCTCGCTTCCAGCTGCTTTCCGGTTATTGCAGTGATGCCTCGACATCGAGGCATCCTGCAATAACACTTTCTGGCCATCCGATGCAGAGAGAGCCACTCTGTGGCCCTCTCTGCACCGGACATCGATGGCCGGTATCGTTGGTGGGTGGGAGCCGACTTGGGAGGCGGGTGGGCGGCCATCGGTGAGATCTGGAAGGTGGAGGGGGGCGGGATCGGGGGCGGAGCCTTCGGGGCGCGCACGGGCGCGCGCGCGTTCACGGTGGGTGGCGGGCGGGCGCGTGCACGGGGCGGGAGCGGGTGGGAACCGCTACACTACAGAAAAAAAGTAAAGAGTAAAGTGTATTAAAAAATGAAATAAACATTTTTAAAAAAAAAGCATTTAAGCGATCTGGAAGGGGTGGGGGGTTGGTATTGGGGGGGGGGAAGCTACACTACAGAAAAAGGATTTTTTTTTAATAAAAAAACATATTTTCACTAAAATGGGTACTGGCAGACAGCTGCCAGTACCCAAGATGGTGCACATTAAGTCAGAGGGGGAGGGTTAGAGAGCTGTTGGGTGGGGGATCAGTGAGGTTGGGGGCTAAGGGGGATCCTACACAGAAGCATATGTAAATATGCTAAAACAAAATGCACAAAAATGCACAAATTTTCCTTTTATTTTAGTACTGGCAGAGTTTCTGCCAGTACTTAAGATGGAGGGGACATTTGTGGGGTAGGGGAGGGAAGAGAGATGTTTGGGAGGGATCAGGGGGTCTGATGTTTCAGGTGGGAGGCTGATCTCTACACTAAAGCTAAAATTAACCCTGCAAGCTCCCTACAAGCTACCTAATTAACCCCTTCACTGCTAGCCATAATACACGTGTGATGCGCAGCGCCATTTAGCAGCATTCTAATTACCAAAAAGCAACGCCAAAGTCATATATGTCTCCTATTTCTGAACAAAGGGGATCCCAGAGAAGCATTTACAACCATTTGTGCCATAATTGCACAAGCTGTTTGTAAATGATTTCAGTGACAAACCTAAAATTGTGAAAAATGTAATGTTTTTTTTAATTTGATCGCATTTGGCGGTGAAATGGTGGCATGAAATATACCAAAATGGGCCTAGATCAATACTTGGGGTTGTCTACACTACACTACACTAAAGCTAAAAATACCCCAAAAAGCTCCTTACATGCTCCCTAATTAACCCCTTCACTGCTGGGCATAATACACGTGTGGTGCGCAGTGGCATTTAGCGGCCTTCTAATTACCAAAAAGCAATGCCAAAGCCATATATGTCTGCTATTTCTGAACAAAGGGGATCCCAGAGAAGAATTTACAACCATTTATGCCATAATTGCACAAGCAGTTTGTAAATAATTTCAGTGAGAAACTGAAAGTTTGTGAAAAAATTTGTGAAAAAGTGAACAATTTTTTGTATTTGATCGCATTTGGCGGTGAAATGGTGGCATGAAATATACCAAAATGGGCCTAGATCAATACTTTGGGATGTCTTCTAAAAAAAAAATATATATATGTCAATGGATATTCAGGGATTCCTGAAAGATATCAGTGTCCCAATGTAACTAGCGCTAATTTTGAAAAAAAAATGTTTTGAAAATAGCAAAGTGCTACTTGTATTTATGGCCCTATAAGTTACAAAAAAAGCAAAGAAGATGTAAACATTGGGTATTTCTAAACTCAGGACAAAATTTAGAAACTATTTAGCATGGGTGTTTTTTGGTGGTTCAAAGTTAGATTTTGGGGTTCAAAGTTAGAAAAAGTGTGTTTTTTTTCCATTTTTCCTCATATTTTATAATTTTTTTTATAGTAAATGATAAGATATGATGAAAATAATGGTATTTTTAGAAAGTCCATTTAATGGCGAGAAAAACGGTATATAATATGTGTGGGTACAGTAAATGAGTAAGAGGAAAATTTCAGCTAAACACAAACACTGCAGAAATGTAAAAATAGCCTTGGTCCCAAACGGACAGAAAATGGAAAAGTGCTCTGGTCACTAAGGGGTTAAGGATGTGAATGAATTGAAAATAAAAAATAAACCTTGTGTCCTTTTGGAGAACATTAATAACATTTTTGGGGGGCGCAACAATCGAAGATAGGTTTTTGTATTAATTTCTTCTTTTTCTGAATGCTATAGCATTTAGTATATTTCTTCACAATTAATTGTCATTTATTTTATACCATAATCCGATTTTAAACAGTCTGTGTGGAGACACAAGCAACAGAGGGCGCCTCCTAGTATTGCACTGTGATGTGCTAAACAGATGAATAGAAGAGAATCACTGTACTTAATTGTGGTGCTGAGTAACACAGACTAGGATCTCTCAGTGACCCAGCTCACTGCTCCAGCGGTTATGTGATCAAGCAGACTCACTCCTCTCAGACTTGTGCTTGTAGCATAAAAAGAAAATTTATGCTTACCTGTTAAATTTGTTTCTTTTAGACACGATGAGTCCACGGATTTCATCCTTACTTGTGGGATACAATACCAAAGCTAGAGTACACGGATGATAACGGAGGGACAAGACAGGGAACCTAAAAGGAAGGCACCACTGCTTGAAGAACCTTTCTCACAAAATCAGCCTCAGCCGAGGCAAAAACATAATTTATGTAAGAACTTACCTGATAAATTAATTTCTTTCATATTGGCAAGAGTCCATGAGTTAGTGACGTATGGGATATACAATCCTACCAGGAGGGGCAAAGTTTCCCAAACCTCAAAATGCCTATAAATACACCCCTCACCACACCCACAATTCAGTTTAACGAATAGCCAAGTAGTGGGGTGATAAAGAAAGGAGTAAAAAGCATCAACAAAGGAATTTGGAAATAATTGTGCTTTATACAAAAGAAATCATAACCACCATAAAAAGGGTGGGCCTCATGGACTCTTGCCAATATGAAAGAAATTAATTTATCAGGTAAGTTCTTACATAAATTATGTTTTCTTTCATGTAATTGGCAAGAGTCCATGAGCTAGTGACGTATGGGATAGCAATACCCAAGATGTGGAACTCCACGCAAGAATCACTAGAGAGGGAGGGATACAAAATAAAAACAGCCATTTTACACTGAAAAAATTAATCCACAACCCAAAAAATAAGTTTATTCTCATAAATGAAAGGAAAAAACTTAAATCAAAAGCAGAAGAATCAAACTGAAACAGCTGCCTGAAGAACTTTTCTACCAAAAACTGCTTGTGAAGAAGCAAATACATCAAAACGGGAGAATTTAGTAAATGTATGCAAAGAAGACCAAGTTGCTGCTTTGCAAATCTGATCAACTGAAGCTTCATTCTTAAAAGCCCACGAAGTAGACACTGATCTAGTAAAATGAGCTGTAATTATCTGAGGCGGGGCTTGAACCAACTCCAAATAAGCTTGATGAATCAAAAACTGTAACCACAAAGCCAAGGAAACAGCAGAAGCCTTCTGACCTTTCTAGAACCAGAAAAGATAACAAATAGACTAGAAGTCTTCCTGAAATCTTTAGTAGCTTCAACATAATATTTCAAATCTCTTACCACATCCAAAGAATGTAAGAATCTCTCCAAAGAATTCTTAGGATTAGGACACAAGGAAGGAACAACAATTTCTCTATTAATGTTGTTAGAATTCACAACCTTAGGTAAGAATTTAAATAAAGTTTGCAAAACCCGTCTTATCCTGATGAAAAATCAGAAAAGGAGATTCACAAGAGAGAGCGGATAATTCAGAAACTCTTCTAGCAGAAGAGATGGCCAAAAGAAACACTTTCCAAGATAGTAGTTTAATGTCCAAAGAATGTATAGGCTCAAACTGAGGAGCCTGTAAAGCCTTCAAAACTAAAATTAAGACTCCAGGGAGGAGAGATTGATTTAATGACAGGCTTGATACGAACCAAAGCCTGCACAAAACAATGAATATCAGGAAGTTTAGCAATCTTTCTGTGAAATAAAACCGAAAGAGCAGAGATTTGTCCTTTCAAGGAACTTGCAGACAAACCTTTATCCAAACCATCCTGAAGAAACTAAAATTCTAGGAATTCTAAAAGAATGCCAAGAGAATTTATGAGAAGAACACCATGAAATGTAAGTCTTCCAAACTCGATAATAAATTTTTCTAGAAACAGATTTACGAGCCTGTAACATAGTATTAATCACTGAGTCAGAGAAACCTCTATGACTAAGCGCTCAATCTCCATACCTTCAAATTTAATGATTTGAGATCCTGATGGAAAAACGGACCTTGAGTTAGAAGGTCTGGCCTTAGTGGAAGTGGCCAAGGTTGGCAACTGGACATTCGGACAAGATCCGCATACCAAAACCTGTGAGGCCATGCTGGAGCTACCAGCAGCACAAACGATTGCTCCATGATGATCTTGGAGATCACTCTTGGAAGAAGAACTAGAGGCAGGAAAATATAAGCAGGTTGATAACACCAAGGAAGTGTCAATGCATCCACTGCTTCCGCCTGAGGATCCCTGGACCCGGACAGGTACCTGGGAAGTTTTTTGTTTAGATGAGATGACATCAGATCTATTTCTGGAAGCCCCCACATCTGAGCAATTTGAGAAAACACATCTGGGTGGAGAGACCTTTCTCCCGGATGTAAAGTCTGACGACTGAGATAATCCGCTTCCCAATTGTCTATACCTGGGATATGAACCGCAGAGATTAGACAGGAGCTGGATTCCGCCCAAACAAGTATCCGAGATACTTCTTTCATAGCTTGAGGACTGTGAGTCCCACCCTGATGATTGACATATGCCACAGTTGTGACATTGTCTGAAAACAAATGAATGGTTCTCTCTTCACCAAAATTGAAGAGCCCTGAGAATCGCACGGAGTTCCAAAATATTGATAGGTAATCTCGCCTCTTGAGATTTCCAAACTCCTTGTGCTGTCAGAGATCCCCAAACAGCTCCCCAACCTGAAAGACTTGCATCTGTTGTGATCACAGTCCAGGTTGGACGGAGGAAAGAGGCTCCTAAAATTATACGATGGTGATCTAACCACCAAGTCAGAGAAAGTCGAACATTGGGATTTAAGGATATTAATTGTGATATCCGTGTATAATCCCTGCACCATTGGTTCAGCATACAAAGCTGGAGAGGTCTCATATGAAAACCAGCTAAGGGCATCACGTCCGATGCTGCATTCATGAGACCTAAAACTTCCATACACATAGCTACTGAAAGGAATGACAGACTGAAGGTACCGACAGGCTGCAACCAATTTCAAATGTCTCTTGTCTGTTAGAGACAAAGTCATGGACACTGAATCTATCTGGAAACCTAATAAGGTTACCCTTGTCTGAGGAATCAAAGAACTTTTTGGTAAATTGATCCTCCAACCATGTCTTCAAAGAAACACTAGCTTATTTGTGTGAGAGCCTGCAGAATGTAAAGACTGAGTGAGTACCAAGATATCGTCCAAATAAGGAAACACCGCAATACCCGCTCTCTGATTACAGAAAGTAGGGCACCTAGAACCTTTGAAAAGATTCTTGGAGCTGTTGCTAGGCCAAAAGGAAGAGCAACACATTGGTAATGCTTGTCTAGAAAAGAGAATCTTAGGAACTAATAATGATCTAGATGAATCGGAATATGAAGATATGCATCCTGTAAGTCTATTGTGGACATATAATGCCCTTGCTGAAAAGCAGGCAGAATAGTCCTTATAGTCACCATTTTGAAAGTTGCTACTCTTACATATCGATTCATAATCTTTAGATCCAGAACTGGTCTGAATGAATTTTCTTTCTTTGGAACAATGAATAGATTTGAATAAAACCCCAGACCCTGTTCCTGAAACGGAACGGTCATGATTACCCCTGATAACTCCAGGTCTGAAACATACTTCAGAAAAGCCTGAGCCTTTACTGGGTTTACCGGAATGCGTGAGAAAAAATCTTCTCACAGGCGGTCTTACTCTGAATCCTATTCTGTACCCCTGAGAGACAATACTCTGGATCAATTTGGTCCAAATTCATTGGATTCAAACATGTTTGAAAAATTTTAATCTGCCCCTACCAGCTGAGCTGGAAGGAGGGCCGCGCCTTCATGCGGACTTGGGGGCTGATTTTGATCTCTTAAATGGCTTGGATTTATTCCAGTTTGAAGAAGTTTCCAATTGGAAGCAGATTCCTTGGGGGAAGGATTAGGTTTCTGTTCCTTATTTTGTCGAAAGGAACAAAAATGGTTAAAAGCTTTAGATTTACCCTTAGGTTTTTTATCCTGAGGCAAAAAATCTCCCTTCCCCAGTAACAGTTGAAATTATTGAATCCAACTGAGAACCAAATAATTTATTACCTTGGAAAGAAAGAGATAGCAATCTGGATTTAGAAGTCATATCAGCATTCCAAGATTTGAGCCACAAAGCTATTCTAGCTAAAATAACTAAAGAAATAGATTTAACATCAATTTTGATAATATCAAAAATGGCATCACAAATGAAATTAGCATGTTGAATCAACTTAACAATGCTAGACAAATCATGATCCGATACTTGTTGCGCTAAAGTATCCAACCAAAAAGTTGAAGCAGCTTCAACATCAGCCAAAGAAATTGCAGGCTGAAGAAGATGACCTGAATATAAATAAGCTTTCCTTAGATAAGATTCAAGTTTCTTATCTAAAGGATCTTTAAAAAAAAGTACTATCTTCCGTAGGAATAGTAGTACGTTTAGCAAGAGTAGAGATAGCCCCATCAACTTTGGGGATCTTTTAACAAAACTCCAATCTAATTACTGGCAAAGGATACAATGTTTTAAACCTTGAAGAAGGAATAAAAGTACCACCAGGTTTATTCCATTCCTTAGAAATCATATCAGAAATAGCATCAGGAACTGGAAAAACCTCTGAAATAACCACAGGAGGTTTATAAACAGAATTTAAACGTTTACTAGTTTTAATAGCAAGAGGACTAGTTTCCTCCATATCCAATGTTATCAACACTTCTTTTAACAAAGAATGAATATACTCCAATTTAAATGAATAAGAGGATTCATCAGTGTCAATATCTGAGGCAGGATCTTCTGAATCAGATCCTCATCAGAGAAGGATAATTCAGTATGTTGCTGGTCATTTGAAATTTCATCAACCTTATGAGAAGTTTTAAAAAACCTTTTACATTTATTAGAAGGCGGAATGGCAGACAAAGCCTTCTGAATAGAATCAGAAATAAATTATTTTAAATTTACAGGTATATCTTGTGCATTAGATGTTGAGGGAACAGCAACAGGTAATGAACTACTACTGATGGATACATTATCTGCATGTAAAAGTTTATCATAACTATTACAAACCACAGTTGGAGGTATAATCTCCACAAGTTTACAACAAATGCACTTAGCTTTGGTAGAACGGTTATCAGGCAGTAGGGATCCAGCAGTGAATTCTGAGACAGAAACAGATTGAGACATCTTGCAAATGTAAGAGAAAAAAAACATAATTTATGTAAGAACTTTCCTGATAAATTCATTTCTTTCATATTAGCAAGAGTCCATGAGCTAGTGACGTATGGGATATACATTCCTACCAGGAGGGGCAAAGTTTCCCAAACCTCAAAATGCCTATAAATACACCCCTCACCACACCCACAAATCAGTTTAACGAATAGCCAAGAAGTGGGGTGATAAGAAAAAAGTGCGAAGCATAAAAATAAGGAATTGGAATAATTGTGCTTTATACAAAAAAATCATAACCACCACAAAAAAGGGTGGGCCTCATGGACTCTTGCTAATATGAAAGAAATGAATTTATCAGGAAAGTTCTTACATAAATTATGTTTTCTTTCATGTAATTAGCAAGAGTCCATGAGCTAGTGACGTATGGGATAATGACTACCCAAGATGTGGATCTTTCCACGCAAGAGTCACTAGAGAGGGAGGGATAAAATAAAGACAGCCAATTCCTGCTGAAAATAATCCACACCCAAAATAAAGTTTATTGAAAAAATGAGCAGAAGAATCAAACTGAAACCGCTGCCTGAAGTACTTTTCTACCAAAAACTGCTTCAGAAGAAGAAAACACATCAAAATGGTAGAATTTAGTAAAAGTATGCAAAGAGGACCAAGTTGCTGCTTTGCAAATCTGATCAACCGAAGCTTCATTCCTAAACGCCCAGGAAGTAGAAACTGACCTAGTAGAATGAGCTGTAATCCTTTGAGGCGGAGTTTTACCCGACTCGACATAGGCAAGATGAATTAAAGATTTCAACCAAGATGCCAAATAAATGGCAGAAGCTTTCTGGCCTTTTCTAGAACCGGAAAAGATAACAAATAGACTAGAAGTCTTTCGGAAAGACTTAGTAGCTTCAACATAATATTTCAAAGCTCTAACAACATCCAAAGAATGCAACGATTTCTCCTTAGAATTCTTAGGATTAGGACATAATGAAGGAACCACAATTTCTCTACTAATGTTGTTGGAATTCACAACCTTAGGTAAAAATTCAAAAGAAGTTCGCAACACCGCCTTATCCTGATGAAAAATCAGAAAAGGAGACTCACAAGAAAGAGCAGATAATTCAGAGACTCTTCTGGCAGAAGAGATCGCCAAAAGGAACAAAACTTTCCAAGAAAGTAATTTAATGTCCAATTAATGCATGGGTTCAAAAGGAGGAGCTTGAAGAGCCCCCAGAACCAAATTCAAACTCCAAGGAGGAGAAATTGACTTAATGACAGGTTTTATACGAACCAAAGCTTGTACAAAACAATGAATATCAGGAAGATTAGCAATCTTTCTGTGAAAAAGAACAGAAAGAGCAGAGATTTGTCCTTTCAAGGAACTTGCGGACAAACCTTTATCTAAATCATCCTGAAGAAACTGTAAAATTCTAGGTATTCTAAAAGAATGCAAAGAAAAATGATGAGAAAGACACCAAGAAATATAAGTCTTCCAGACTCTATAATATATCTCTCTAGATACAGATTTACGAGCCTGTAACATAGTATTAATCACAGAGTCAGAGAAACCTCTTTGACCAAGAATCAAGCGTTCAATCTCCATACCTTTAAATTTAAGGATTTGAGATCCTGATGGAAAAAAGGACCTTGCGACAGAAGGTCTGGTCTTAACGGAAGAGTCCACGGTTGGCAAGAGGCCATCCGGACAAGATCCGCATACCAAAACCTGTGAGGCCATGCCGGAGCTACCAGCAGAACAAACGAGCATTCCTTCAGAATCTTGGAAGAAGAACTAGAGGCGGAAAGATATAGGCAGGATGATACTTCCAAGGAAGTGATAATGCATCCACTGCCTCCGCCTGAGGATCCCGGGATCTGGACAGATACCTGGGAAGTTTCTTGTTTAGATGAGATGCCATCAGATCTATTTCTGGAAGTTCCCACATTTGAACAATCTGAAGAAAAACCTCTGGGTGTAGAGACCATTCGCCCGGATGCAACGTTTGGCGACTGAGATAATCCGCTTCCCAATTGTCTATACCTGGGATATGAACCGCAGAGATTAGACAGGAGCTGGATTCCGCCCAAACCAGAATTTGAGATACTTCTTTCATAGCCAGAGGACTGTGAGTCCCTCCTTGATGATTGATGTATGCCACAGTTGTGACATTGTCTGTCTGAAAACAAATGAACGATTCTCTCTTCAGAAGAGGCCAAGACTGAAGAGCTCTGAAAATTGCACGGAGTTCCAAAATATTGATTGGTAATCTCACCTCCTGAGATTCCCAAACTCCTTGTGCCGTCAGAGATCCCCACACAGCTCCCCAACCTGTAAGACTTGCATCTGTTGAAATTACAGTCCAGGTCGGAAGAACAAAAGAAGGCCCCTGAAATAAACGATGGTGATCTGTCCACCACGTCAGAGAGTGTCATACAATCGGTTTTAAAGATATTAATTGAGATATCTTTGTGTAATCCCTGCACCATTGATTCAGCATACAGAGCTGAAGAGGTCGCATGTGAAAACGAGCAAAGGGGATCGCGTCCGATGCAGCAGTCATAAGACCTAGAATTTCCATGCATAAGGCTACCGAAGGGAATGATTGTGACTGAAGGTTTCGACAAGCTGAAATCAATTTTAGACGTCTCTTTTCTGTCAAGGACAGAGTCATGGACACTGAATCTATCTGGAAACCCAGAAAGGTTACCCTTGTCTGAGGAATCAATGAACTTTTTAGTGAATTGATCCTCCAACCATGATCTTGAAGAAACAACACAAGTCGATTCGTATGAGATTCTGCTAAATGTAAAGACTGAGCAAGTACCAAGATATCGTCCAAATAAGGAAATACCACAATACCCTGTTCTCTGATTACAGACAGAAGGGCACCGAGAACCTTTGTAAAAATTCTTGGGGCTGTAGCTAGGCCAAACGGCAGAGCCACAAACTGGTAATGCTTGTCCAGGAAAGAGAATCTCAGGAACTGATAGTGATCTGGATGAATCGGAATATGCAGATATGCATCCTGTAAATCTATCGTGGACATATAATGCCCTTGCTGAACAAAAGGCAAGATAGTCCTTACAGTTACCATTTTGAATGTTGGTATCCTTACATAATGATTCAATATTTTTAGATCCAGAACTGGTCTGAAGGAATTCTCCTTCTTTGGTACAATGAAGAGATTCGAATAAAACCCCAGCCCCTGTTCCAGAATTGGAACTGGCATAATTACTCCAGCCAACTCTAGATCTGAAACACATTTCAGAAATGCTTGAGCTTTCACTGGATTTACTGGGACACGGGAAAGAAAAAATCTCTTTACAGGAGGTCTTATCTTGAAACCAATTCTGTACCCTTCTGAAACAATGTTCTGAATCCAAAGATTGTGAACAGAATTGAACCAAATTTCTTTGAAAAAACGTAACCTGCCCCCTACCAGCTGAGCTGGAATGAGGGCCGCACCTTCATGTGGACTTAGAAGCTGGCTTTGCTTTTCTAGAAGGCTTGGATTTATTCCAGACTGGAGATGGTTTCCAAACTGAAACTGCTCCTGAGGAAGAAGGATCAGGCTTTTGTTCTTTGTTGAAACGAACGAAAACGATTATTAGCCCTGTTTTTACCCTTAGATTTTTTATCCTGTGGTAAAAAAGTTCCTTTCCCACCAGTAACAGTTGAGATAATAGAATCCAACTGAGAACCAAATAATTTGTTACCCTGGAAAGAAATGGAAAGTAGAGTCGATTTAGAAGACATATCAGCATTCCAAGTTTTAAGCCATAAAGCTCTTCTAGCTAAAATAGCTAGAGACATAAACCTGACATCAACTCTGATAATATCAAAAATGGCATCACAGATAAAATTATTAGCATGTTGTAGAAGAATAATAATATTATGAGAATCATCATCTGTTACTTGTTGCGCTAAAGTATCCAACCAAAAAGTTGAAGCTGCAGCAACATCAACCAATGATATAGCAGGTCTAAGAAGATTACCTGAACACAGATAAGCTTTTCTTAGAAAGGATTCAATTTTCCTATCTAAAGGATCCTTAAACGAAGTACCATCTGACGTAGGAATAGTAGTACGTTTAGCAAGGGTAGAAATAGCCCCATCAACCTTAGGGATTTTGTCCCAAAATTCTAATCTATCAGACGGCACAGGATATAATTGCTTAAAACGTTTAGGAGGAGTAAATGAATTACCCAAATTATTCCATTCTCTGGAAATTACTTCAGAAATAGCACCAGGAACAGGAAAAACTTCTGGAATAACCACAGGAGATTTAAAGACCTTATCTAAACGTTTAGATTTAATATCAAGAGGACCAGAATCCTCAATTTCTAAAGCAATTAGTACTTCTTTAAGTAAAGAACGAATAAATTCCATTTTAAATAAATATGAAGATTTATCAGCATCAACCTCTGAGACAGAATCCTCTGAACCAGAAGAGTCATTAGAATCAGAATGATGATGTTCATTTAAAAATTCATCTGTATAAAGAGAAGTTTTAAAAGATTTTTTATGTTTACTAGAAGGAGGAATAACAGACATAGCCTTCTTGATGGATTCAGAAACAAAATCTCTTATATTATCAGGAACACTCTGAACATTAGATGTTGATGGAACTGCAACAGGTAATGGTACATTACTAAAGGAAATATTATCTGCATTAACAAGTTTGTCATGACAATTAGTACAAACAACAGCTGGAGGAACAGCTACCAAAAGTTTACAGCAGATACACTTAGCTTTGGTAGTTCCAGCACCAGACAGCGATTTTCCTGAAGTATCTTCTGACTCAGATGCAACGTGAGACATCTTGCAATATGTAAGAGAGAAAACAACATATATAAAGCAAAATTGATCAAATTCCTTAAATGACAGTTTCAGGGATGGGAAAAAATGCCAAGGAACAAGCTTCTAGCAACCAGAAGCAATGAAAAATGAGACTTAAATAATGTGGAGACAAAAACGACGCCCATATTTTTTTAGCGCCAAATAAGACGCCCACATTATTTTGGCGCCTAAATGCTTTTGGCGGCAAAAATGACGCCACATCCGGAACGCCGACACTTTTGGCGCAAAAGAACATCAAAAAAATGACGCAACTTCCGGCGACACGTATGACGCCGGAAACAGAAAAGATTTTTTGCGCCAAAAAAGTCAGCGCCAAGAATGACGCAATAAAATGAAGCATTTTCAGCCCCCGCGAGCCTAACAGCCCACAGGGAAAAAGTCAAATTTTTTAAGGTAAGAAAAAATGATTGATTCAAATGCATTATCCCAAATATGAAACTGACTGTCTGAAAATAAGGAATGTTGAACATCCTGAGTCAAGGCAAATAAATGTTTGAATACATATATTTAGAACTTTATAAAAAAGTGCCCAACCATAGCTTAGAGTGTCACAGAAAATAAGACTTACTTACCCCAGGACACTCATCTACATGTTTGTAGAAAGCCAAACCAGTACTGAAACGAAAATCAGCAGAGGTAATGGTATATATATATAAGAGTATATCGTCGATCTGAAAAGGGAGGTAAGAGATGAATCTCTACGACCGATAACAGAGAACCTATGAAATAGACCCCGTAGAAGGAGATCATTGAATTCAAACAGGCAATACTCTCTTCACATCCCTCTGACATTCACTGCACGCTGAGAGGAAAACCGGGCTCCAACCTGCTGCGGAGCGCATATCAACGTAGAATCTAGCACAAACTTACTTCACCACCTCCATAGGAGGCAAAGTTTGTAAAACTGATTTGTGGGTGTGGTGAGGGGTGTATTTATAGGCATTTTGAGGTTTGGGAAACTTTGCCCCTCCTGGTAGGAATGTATATCCCATACGTCACTAGCTCATGGACTCTTGCTAATTACATGAAAGAAAAAACATATAAAGCAAAATTATCTATTTCCTTATATGGCAGTTTCAGGAAAAGGAAAAAATGCAAACAGAAAAGCTCTCTGACATAGAAAAAGGCAAGGGGCAAATAGGAATGGGGTCTAAAATAATGATAATATTTGGCACCAAGTATGACGCACAACAGAAAAATATTTTTTGGCGCCAAAAACGTCCCAAACGACACACTCGCGTCATAGATGACGCAACCTTGTGAAAGTACCCGGCGTCAACTAAGACGCCGGAAATGACGAATTTGCATCAACGAACATAAGTTCGCGCCAAAAATGACGCAATAAACGTTGGCATTTTGCGCCCCCTCGCGAGCCTAATTCTGCCCGCGATTTAGAAAAATGACAGTCAATTGAAAAAAGACTACACCCCAGGTAAGAAATAAATTTCTAAAAAATGCATTTCCCAGATATGAAACCGACAGTCTGCAAAAGGAAATATACTGAAACCTGAATCATGGCAAATATAAGTACAATACATATATTTAGAACTATATATAAATACATAAAGTGCCAAACCATAGCTGAGAGTGTCTTACGTAATGAAAACATACTTACCTGAAGACACCCATCCACATATAGCAGGTAGAAAAACCAGTACTGAAACAATTATCAGTAGAGGTAATGGAATATGAGAGTATATCGTCAATCTGAAAAGGGAGGTAGGAGATGAATCTCTACGACCGATAACAGAGAACCTATGAAATAGATCCCTGTGAGGAAAACAATTGCATTCAATAGGTGATACTCCCTTCACATCCCTCTGACATCCACTGTACTCAGAGGAAACGGGCTTCAAAAAAGCCGAGAAGCACATATCAACGTAGAAATCTTAGCACAAACTTACTTCACCACCTTCATAGGAGGCAAAGTTTGTAAAACTGAATTGTGGGTGGGGTTAGGGGTGTATTTATAGACATTTTGAGGTGTGGGAAATTTTGCCCCTCCTGGTAGGATTGTATATCCCATACGTCACTAGCTCATGGACTCTTGCCAATTACATTAAAGAAAGTATCAAATTTGTAAAATTTAGAAAAAGTGTGAAGAGAAGACCAAGTTGCAGCCTTGCAAATTTGTTCCACAGAAGCTTTATTTTTGAATGCCCATGAGGAAGCAACCGCTCTAGTGGAATGAGCCGTAATTATTTCAGGAGGCTGCTGTCCAGCAGTCTCATATGCAAAGCGGATGATACTCCTCAACCAAAAAGAAAGAGGTAGCCGTAGCCTTCTGACCCCTACGTTTTCCAGAAAAAAACTACAAACAGAGAAGACTGACGAAAGTCTTTAGTCGCTTGTAAATAAAACTTCAAAGCACGGACTACATCCAAATTATGTAGAAGTCATTCCTTCTTAGAAAGAAGGATTAGAACAAAAGGAAGGAACAACAATCTCCCGATTAATGTTCCTGTCTGAAACAACCTTAGGAAGAAACCCCAGTTTAGTACGTAAAACAACCTTATCCGAATGGAAAATAAGGTAAGGCGCATTTTTTTTTTTAACGCCGAAAGCTCAGACACTCTTCGAGCGGAAGAAATAGCAACAAGAAATACAACTTTCCAAGATAACAACTTAATATCTAAGGAATGCATAGGTTCAAACGGAACCCATTGAAGAACTTTAAGAACTAAATTCAGACTCCATGGAGGAGTAACTGGTTTGAACACAAGCCTGATCCTAGCCAGGGCCTGACCTAAAGATTGAACATCTGTGACATCCGCCAGACATTTCTGTAACAAAATAGATAAGGCAGAGATCTGACCCTTTAGGGAACTTGCCGATAAACCCTTCTCCAATCCTTCTTGGAGAAAAGACAAAATTCTGGGAATCCTAACTCTACTCCATGAGTAGCCTTTGATTCACACCAATAAAAATATTTACGCCATATCTTATAGTAAATCTTTCTAGTTACAGGCTAACGCGCCTGAATCAAAGTATCGATGACCGAATCAGAAAAACCCCGCTTGGATAGAACTAAGCATTCAATCTCCAAGCAGTCCGTTTCAGAGAAACTAGATTTGGATGAAGGAAGGGACCTTGAATGAGAATATCCTTCCTTAACGGCAGTCTCCAAGGTGGCAGGGATGACATGTCCACCAGGTCGACATACCAAATCCTGCGAGGACACTCCAGAGCAATGAGGATCACTGATGCCTTCTCCTGTTTGATTCAAGCAATGACCCGAGGAAGAAAAGCAAATGGAGGAAAAAAGATATGCTAGGCTGAAGGACCAAGGAACTGCTAGAGCATCTATCAGCTCCGCCTGAGGATCCCTGGACCTTGGCATTCTGACGAGATGCCATGAGATCTAACTCCGGCCAACCCCATTTGAGAATTAGGTTGGAGAAAACTTCCGGATGCAGTTCCCACTCTCCTGGATGAAAAGTCTGCCTGCTCAGAAAGTCAGCCTCCCAGTTGTCCACCCCTGGGATGTGGATCGCTGACAGATGACAAGAATGGGCTTCCGCCCACTGGATTATCTTGGATACCTCTGTCATCGCTAAGGAACTCCTCGTTCCTCCCTGATTATTGATGTAAGCCACTGTCATGTTGTCCGTCTGGAATCTGATGAACTGGGCCGAGGCCAAGGAGGCCAGGCTAGAAGAGTATTGAAAATCGCTCTCAGTTCCAGGATGTTTATAGGAAGAACAGACTCCGCTGGAGTCCACACTCCCTGAGCCCTTAGTGGACCCCACCCTAGAAGACTGGCATCTGTTGTCACAATCAACCAGGATGGTCTGCGAAAGCATGTTCCCTGGGATAGGTGATCTAGAGACAACCACCACTGAAGCGAGTCCCTTGACTCCTGCTCCAGGGTTAATTGAGGAGACAAGTCTGCATAATCTCCATTCCACAGCCTGAGCATGTTCAACTGCAGAGGTCTGAGGTGAAAGCGAGCAAATGGAATGATGTCCATTGCCGCCACCATCAGTCCGATTATTTTCATGCACTGGGCCACTGACGGCCGAGGATTGGACTGAAGGGCTCGACAGGTACCTCTATCAGAAAAATCTTCATGGAGACAGAATCAATTACAGTTCCCAAGAAAGTCACCCTTGCTTTCGGGATTAAAGAACTCTTTTCCAGATTTACCTTCCACCCGTGAGTTCTCAGGTAGGATAGTACAATGACGGTATGGGACCTTGCTTGTTGACAAGATGGCATCTGGATTAGAATATCATACAGATAAGACGCCACCACAATGCCCCGCAGTCTTAAAACCGCCAGCAGAGACCCCAGAACCTTTGTGAAAATTTTGGGTGCCGTGGCCAGTCCGAAAGGAAGAGCCACAAACTGAAAGTGTCTGGCCAGAAAGGCAAACCTTAGGAACTTGTGATGGTCTCTGTGGATAGGAAAATGAATATATGCATCCTTTAAGTCCACTGTCGTCATAAATTGACCCTCCTGGATCAACGGAAGAATGGTACGAATAGTTTCCATCTTGAAAGATGGAACTCTGAGAAACTTGTTTAGACTCTTGAGGTCTAAAATAGGTCTGAAAGTTCCCTCCTTCTTGGGACTCCAAACAGATTTGAATAAAAACCCTGCCCTTGTTCCTGTACAGGAACGGAAATAATAACTCCCAGGGAGGAGAGGTCTCTTACACAATGTAAGAACGCCTCTTTATCTGATTTGCAGATAATCTTGAAAGAAGAAATCTTCCTCTAGGAGGAAAATTGTTGAACTCCAGTTTGTATCCATGGGACACTATTTCTATAGCCCAGGGATCCTGAACATCTCGCACCCAAGCCTGAACGAAGAAAGAAAGTCTGCCCCCCACCAGATCTGGTCCTGGATCGGGGGCATGCCCTTCATGCTGTTTTGGAGTCAGCAGCAGGCTTCTTGGACTGTTTACCCTTGTTCCAAGGCTGGTTGGGTCTCCAAGTAGGCTTAAATTGCAAATAGTTTCCTTCTTGTTTAGAGGAGGAAGAGAAAGAATTTCCCTTGAAATTACGAAAGGAGCGAAAATTACTTTGTCGTCTTTGTTTATTTCTCTTATCCTGAGGAAGGAGATGACCCTTACCTCCCGTGATGTCAGAGATAATTTATTTCAGGCCAGGTCCAAAAAAAGTATTTCCTTTATAAGGAATAGCTAGAAACTTAGACTTGGATGACATGTCCGCAGACCAAGGTTTTAACCATAAAGCCCTGCGGGCTATAATAGAAAACCCTGAACTTTTAGCTGCTAATTTAGTAATTTGCAAAGAAGCATCCGTAATAAAAGAATTGGCTAACTTCAAAGCCTTAATCCTATCTTGGATCTCCTTCAAAGAAGTCTCAGACTTAGACAGAGCATCAAACCAATAAACAGCCGCACTGGTGACAGTAGCAATGCACGCAGCTGGCTGCAACAGCAGACCCTGGTGAACATAAATCTTTTTAAGAAGACCCTCCAACTTCTTGTCCATGGGGTCTTTAAAGTCACAACTATCCTCAGTAGGAATAGTAGTTCGCTTGGCTAAAGTAGAGATAGCCCCTTCTACCGATTGCCAAGCTTCCTTGACAGTGTGAGCTATAGGAAACATCTTTCTGAAAATAGGAGACGGAGAGAAGGGAATACCTGGTCTCTCCCATTCCTTAGAAACAATCTCTGAAGTTCGCTTAGGAACTGGAAAACCATCTGAGAAAGTAGGAACTTCTTAATATCTATCCAATTTACTAGCCTTCTCAGGAGCGACTACTACAGTGGAATCTCAGTCGTCTAAGGTGATTAACACCTCTCTGAGTAACAGACGGAGGTGTTCAAGTTTAAATCGAAAAGAGACAACCTCTGAATCAGTCAAAGGTAAAGAACTCTCTGAATCTGAAATTTTGCCGTCCGATAGAACCTCTATACCCTCTATCTCAGTTCCCTGGGAGGGTACATCTGAGACTGCCACCATGGCATCAAAAAAACAGAGTAGTGACAGCATAGATATTTATTCGTGAGACAGCAGGACAAACAGCAACGTTTCGAGACTTCTGTCTCTTTGTCAAGCTCACGAATAAATATCTATGCTGTCACTACTCTGTTTTTTTTATATCATTACCTCGACCTTGGAAGCAGGTCATTGTGACTTTGCAGGATAGCACCTGTGTGCTGGACTTTGCTCTACTTCTCCACTGCCACCATGGCATCAGAAACCCCACTGATAACATGGTTGTCTTTCCTCTTGTGCTTGCCTTGAAACATAGGAAAAGCAGACAACGCATCAGAAATTATGGAAGACATAACCGCAGCTCTGTCTTTTAAAGTAACTCCAGCAGGTGCTAGAGCAGAAGCGCAGGGCACTGCTGGTGGGGAAGTTAATTTTTGGGACGTTAGGGGAGAAAGTTGTGCATAATTTGACCATCATCAGTAGACTCTTGGACAACATCTGCCTGAGAGGAGATTGGCTCAGTAAAAATTGTATCCCTAAAACTTACAGTCCTTTCAATACATGTAGTACAGAAGGGGATTGGTGGTTCCACATTTGCATCCAGACACAAAGCACATGTAACATACTGCACACCCTCTTGGTCCATCTTTCATCACAAATTGTTAAATAATTCACAGAAAAAATGACAAATATTAACAAAATAATTTTACACAAAAAAAAAGACGTTACTGTCTCTTTAAATGCAAACGGTTTTGCTATTTTTTAGTAAAAAGTCAGATTTGTCTGGTAATACAAGGAAGACAGAAAAAGAAAATGATAAATGCACCTCAACAGCCTGCTGAGGTGCTCCTACCATGTAAATTGACACCGGATCCTGTAACAATCTGTTTCAAACAGTCAGCCTCTGAACCGGACTTCCTCACATCCGTGCTATGAGCGCATAGAAGTATACAACATGCCGCTCCAACACCGACAACAACCAGTCCAGCTGATTGACACACTAAACTTTCCTGAAAAACCGCGCTCAGTGAAGAGGCGCGCAAACCCAGGAAGTCCCGCCCACCGTGGGAGTACCCAATGCTCAATGTCTCTCTCAACATACTGCACACCCTCTGGGGAAAAATATTGTGAAACCACCGGAGCCCTCCATAAAAGTACAACATAACTCCAGCCCCAGTGCCCTGTCACTGCCCAAATAAAACTTTCAGCCTGAAAGACTGAAAAATCATCCCAACATAAGCAGTTTTTCCCATTAACCCCTTATGCTCCATAGTGCCTTTTCTGATTACAAAAATACTGAGACTCCTTAGATCCCAAAAGTAAAATGTAGAACTTACCTTAAACCCTGCCTGGCAGCAAGGCAGGTCCCAAGCTTGAGAGGTCCTCTTCCCTCACATTGGCCTGAGAAAGAAACAAATACTGAGTCAGTGAGAACCTCAGGCTGAAGGATATAGGGCAGCACAAACATGGGAGGCACAGTGAGAATTATGTCCCACAAGTTCCCATTGCTCTAAAGCCACCAAGGCTCTACTACAGAGACTGATATGGACTACGGCTACACCCTAGAACAAAAGTAGCACTCTCTGGCACTACTTTAAAAATAATAAACTCTTGATTGAAGAATCTATGCTAACACCTCACTTTACCTCTTCCTATCACTAACACAGGCAAAGAGAATGACTGAAGTGGGAGGGAAGGGAGGAGCTATTTAACAGCTCTGCTGTGGTGCTCTTTGCCTCCTCCTGAACAGGAGGCGATATCCCACAAGTAAGGATGAAATCTGTAGACTCATTGTGTCCTTAAAAAGAAAATGGCAATTTATTAAAACAAAATATAAAAACAATACTTAAAAATAGGGGGATACAATTGCTACTAGTTTCTCAGTTTTACTAGCTGTTTCCTCAGGCATATGTCTAACAAGCACGGTCTATTTATACATAATGATTACATATATGGAACTATATTTGTGAATAATATTGTGGATAATAGAAACATCAATGTGTGTGTGAATAACCAAATTATAAACGGGATGAGATAAATAATGACTATTGCTAAGGGGTGGTGTGTTTGTAGGGTTAGTGCCTAGTGAATAAAATGCTACTTATGTGTTTGTGTAATATGTGAATTAAGTTTATAATGGATATATGCCACAATAAGTTATTTCTTAATAACTAACAACTAAAGGAGATAGTAATCAGAGTGCTATAGAATATCATGGGTGTGAGGGAGTGGTTAAGGTGTCAATGAGTGTGTAAACAGATGACTGCATGAAAACAAAACGTAAGTAGCATTTTATTCACTAGGCACTAACCCTACAAACAAACTACGCCTTAGCAAAAGTCATTTATCTCATCCCATTTATAATTTGGTTATTTGCACACACTTATGTTTCTATCATCTACAATATTAATCACAAATATAGTTCCATACCCCTATAATTTAGTTATTAATTAAAATTACACCCTTATCCTTATAACCTCCCTATATTACATGAACACATCATCCTCCCTCACTAACCCAATGGTACTAATTATATATATTCCATTTGATAGTTTATATGTTTATTACTCAGAGTAATATCCACACTATATCTTATTTGATTTTATGGTTAGCTCAATTATACAACTATGTATTAGTTTATTATGCATAAACACTTTACTTCGCTAGACTTGTATGCTAGGGTTAGGGTTTGAGAGAATATATATAGGAATTTTTGGTCTTTTAATATCTAGTGGGTTAAACCATATATACCACATTTGTCACTTAGGATAAAGTAAATAATTGCATTTAGCCCATGTTTGTGTTCATATCACTTGTAGTAATAGTTTATTCATTCAGAATTAGTATATCTTGGAATTATAATCGTGAGATTGACATCTTTAAAAGAGCCAACAGAACGGCATTGTTAACATTGAATGTAGCCCCTCTCTATATACAGGCTTTAGGTCACACAATTATAAAAATATAAGGGATATTATTATTATAAACATAAGCAAGTGAGCTTTATATATTGTGGATTTAGGATATCCTTCAAATGAGAGATATAAGAACATATGAGCAAAGTTTTTTCAAATTATATAAATCCAAATGTTTGCAGACAAAATGTTGTTCTGTAACAAATGACCTCTATGTTGCCAACACTTGTAATTAACCTGATAGACAACACGTGAGATAAGTGGGTGTGAGCAGAGGCTACATCCAGATAGGTAGTCAGCATGTATAGGCCGTGCTTGTTAGTTAGAGACATATGCCTGAGGAAACAGCTAGTTAAGCTGAGGTACTAGTAGCAAGTCTCTCTAGGGGCAATTGTATCCCCCTATTTTTAAAAGGAAGGTCAATTTTAATGTGAAAGTGCAAAGTTTAAAAAAAAAAATAATATTAAAAACAGGGGCACTTTCATTCATGAAAATTGACATTGCACCATATTTTAAAAATACATACCTTGTTCTTCTGAAACGCTGTATCGCCGTTCTAAAACGATGACGTATGAAGAGGCTTGCAACGGGCTGGTGAAGCACTGGAGCAGCTTCAAGAAGAAAAGTTAAGTATATATTTTAAGAAAACGGCTGAAATGTCAATTTTCATGAATGAAAATGCCCTTGTTTTTATTAGTTTTTTTAAAAACCGGGCACTTTCACATGAAAATTGACCTTCACTTTAAGTATTGTTTTTATATTTTGTCTTAATAAATTACCATTTTTATACAAGCACGAGTCTGATTGAGAGGAGTGAGTCTGCTTGATCACATAACCGTTGGAGCAGTGAGCTGGGTCACTGAGATACCAGTCTGTGTTACTCAGCACATTGGTGCTGCAACAATTGAGTACAGTGAATCTCTTCTATTAATCTGTTTAGCACATCACAGTGCAATACTAGGAGGCGCCCTCTGTTGCTTGTGTCTCCACACAGACTTATCAAAATATCAAGGAGAGGAGCAGCCCTGCGAATTCAGTGAGCTGGGACACAGAGATCCCAGTCTGCACCACTAGCACACTGGTGCTGCCACAATTATTGTATGCCATCTGTAAATCAAGGAGGGGAACGGCCCTGAGAATTTACTACATCCCATTCTCCCAGATGAGAAGATTGATCTATGGGTTCACTTTGAGATCTTGATTTGATTAAGGACATTGTAACATCCATCTTTATCAAGCGGACTTTAATACAATATCTTAAGTAATATTTCACTGTATGTGTATCTCTCTATACCATTGACATCTATTGTGTTAGCACATTTTGCTTTTTACTTTTGGTAGCCCTAGGGACCTTAGCTATATATTGGCACAGGTTGTTTAGTACATAATCTGATGTTGCTGTTTTATCCAACACTGTTTCACCTACCATGCATAATGCCACTATTTCTCAATTCCAGTATTCAGGGCATACTAACAGGCCAGATTTTCAGAATTACTTTGAGTGAGAGCAGGTTAATAATCTTAGTTACTAAACAGCTAGTTTTTTAACTGGGGCTTTAGTTCAGATATCCTGAAAATTTGGACTGTTAGTGTGCCATGATTAATGGAATTGAGAAAGATATTAAACTGTATAAGTATTGGATGTTAATTCACATAAGGCATCCAGTGCTTGTCATGTCCCTATATAAATTACTGTTTATACTGATTTTTAGCATGATACGGTACCAGGAATTTCATTCATTAATTTTTTCCCCTTTTCCTTATTTCATTCAGAAAATTGTGGGTTGCCACTCGGTTGTGCCCAACTGGCTTCAGCAGAGATGAAAACCTAGATTACAACATGGCGGTACCCATCACTTTATGGAAATAAAGTTTATTCCTTTTTTTTTAAAAAAACGTTTAAAAAAAAAGATATATATAGTTTGTTTTTAAAATCACATCTGCATATTTTGCTCAGGCTAATGTCTTGCTTTGAACATATTATATCTAGCCTATCTTTACTTTTTTATACATTTTTAATAAATTACCAAAATATATCATCCATATCTGTACGTCTACAGAGTATGATGCCTAGAAAAAAAAATCTTCAATAGTGTTAAAACCTAAACAAGATTCAAACAAACCTGAGTTGTAAGAAAGGAAGATCAGTAAAGACCTATTAATCATTTTTAAAGGATATGTGTTAGTACAACAGACCTAAAACTATGTTTTCATACATAACTGATAGGATCCTAGAAATATACGCCTGCAGTTGCCCCTTTGATGAACTTTAAAGTTCAGACAGAGAAGGAGGAAGGAACACTTTTCCAAGCTACCTGCCAGATTTATTCAGAATCTAACCTTTAAAAATACAACATAAAATTAAAGAATAAAAACAAATAAAAAAAAATGAATTTGTTTTCCAATGAGTCAATAGATATGTTAACAGGGAGCAGAAGAATTGCAAGATAAACAGGATGAAACAACCAGCGAATAGCAAAAGGGTTATAAGAGCATGGTGAAGGAGGTTCCCACTCAATACAAACTCAAGCCGACAATGGCACTGCTAAAGGCCAAAAAATAGCAGATACAAAAAAATGTATTGAACTGGATGGTCCCTGCAGATAATACTGAGTCTGATCAACAGAGAGAAAAGTCAATGCAGTTCAGAAGAAAGGGTCTTATTCTATATTTGTGCATAAATCTTTTGCAGTATAAACTATAAATGTAACAAGTTGTTTAAAATCACATGTTTTATGTGAATCCCTTTAAAGTGATGGTAAACTTTACAGGTATTAAAATCAGGTCCCAAATCTAAGTGATATTTTAGATTAACTTTATTTGATCACCACTAATAAAGATGCACTGTAACTTACTTTTTAATCTAGCTGTGCCATTCTAATACCCAGCGCTCCAGCCGCCGACTTTAAAATTTTTATTTTTTGGTGTACTCATCTCCAATTGGCACTATAGCTATATGGCATTTTTTTGCAGCTATAGCGCCGATTGTAGAACAGTTTAAAACCAAAGCTCACAAAAAATATGACTTTTTAAGAAGGTGGCCGGAGTGTGGGGTGTTAGAATCGCACAGCTAAATTAAAACTAAGCTACAGTGCATCTTTAAAAGAAGTGATCAATTAAAGTCCCTTTACAATATCGCTTAGATTCCGGACGTCATTTTAAAACATGTCAAATTTACCATCACTTTAAACATTTTCTTCTTTTATTTTTTGCTCAATATTATTGAATTATTATCTATAGACCCCATTCTTAAATCGTAACCATAATCATCACTAAAATATATTCTCCTAAATACTTTTTGTTTGCTCTTTGATAGTATTGGAGCCCCCTATTGGTTCCTCACGAGTTATGGTAAGAGGATAAACAAAATCATCCAGTGAATTTGCTGGGTTGCTCTGATTGGCCCAGAATTTGTTAAGTGTGCTGATGATCTTGAGTCATGTGACTTCATCCTCCTATTAATTGGGAATTCTGTACATGAAGTTCCCACTACATAGTTTGATGCCAATTTAGTGATCAGAACCATTGGTTTACTCCTTCATGACCTTAAAAGTTAAACTTATTAGTGATTATACCCCAAGCCTCTTTTAAAAATTACTTTGTAATGTCTGTGGATGTCAATGTTATTTAATAAAACAAATGAAGAGTCATTTTGAAAGACATTTAGAGCATGCAGCACAAATACAGGTGGCCCTTGTTTTGCTCCGGTTCAATTTGTGCCGTTTCATAATAACGCCCTTTTTTCAGACATGTGACTGCTATTGAAAAGCACTGAGAAGCAGTTCATTGATTAAAATAAGGGAAGGCCAGTAGATGGAGCTGTCCGCTTGTGTTGCAGAAAAGATATGCAAGCCAAGCAGGCTGAAATTAATCAGTGTAACCAGGACCTGATCTGTCGAGCAGCAACTTCCCTTTTATCTTCCTGCCCAGCTGCTTGAAGGTCAGGGTGCCTATACTTGTGATTATTTCAATTAGGTTTATAATGCTGTTTAGCATTTAAAGTCTTCATTTCAAAGCTTTAAAAATAATATATTAGGTGTTACTTATGTCAATTTTGAGAGGGGCCAGGAATTTACAACCATTCCTTCTGGAACCTAACCCCAGCGTAAACTGAGGGCTACCTGTATAAACATTCTCCAACAGTCTAGGTGCTTATGTTAATGATCCACTCCACTAAAACAGTGGCCTTCTTGAAGGGTGAAATCTGAAATTTTGGTAAAACTTAAGGTAGAGTATTACTATACCAGTCCAAATACCAAGTGATTAAGGAAGTAAGCTGTTAGTCATATCTTTATAAAAATAAAAACAAAAATAATGTATGGGAATGTTAGAGGTAAAGTTTTCTTAAAGAAAATTTTAAATGTGCTTTGTGCCCCTCCTATTCTTACTGCATTTGTAAGTAGATAATAGGGGGAACCCATTTAAAGGGACATACTCATATGCTAAATCACTTAAAAGTGATGCAGCATATCTGTAAAACGCTGACAAGAAAGATCACCTGTGAATCTGTAAAAAAGGAAGATATTTTACCTCAAATTGTCTGCAGCTCAGTAAGTGCTATGTAAACAGTTATACTTCAGCTGCTGTTCAACTGCAAGTGGGAAAAAAATTCAGCAGTGCTGAAATAATGATTTGCCTTTGCTGTGATCTCATGAGATTGCACTGAAATATCACGAGATCTCATAGTACTTACACTGAATAGGAAAATAACATGACTGTGTCTTCACATAAATTATACAAAAGAGAGAAGTATGGGGGCTTACAGCACTATTTCCTACTAATAAAACATAGCCTTTATTAATATCGTTAACAGAAGGTAATATCACATCTAATCACCCTGCTCACATACCACCCTCCCACTGGGTAAGGTTATATAGTACTGAAAAATGCAGAGTGAATAAGAAAATAAACAGAAAAAGTCAAAAAAGAAAGCATCACACTAATCCCAAAGAGTCCTGGCAGATATACTGGAGAGCAATCTGGTTGATTTAAGCATTGAAAAAAAAGGCTGTGTATGGCCGGAACTTGTCTGCTGCACTATCTTTTCTAACTTGCCTCTCCATAATCCCACTTGATGTCGAGTTTCCAGAATATCTGACAGGACTCTTTGGGATTAGTGTGATGCTTTCTTTTAACTTTTTTCTGTTTATTTTCTTATTCAGTCTACTTTTTTTCAGTACTATAAAACCTTACCCAGTGGGAGGGTGGTATGTGAGCAGGGTGATTAGATGTGATATTACCTTCTGTTAACGATTTTAATAAAGGCTATGTTTTATTAGTAGAAAATAGTGCTAGAAGCCCCCATACTTTCTTATGTATAATTCAATTGTAATTTTGGAGGATTAGCAGCTTGTCGCATAGAAATATTTTTATTTGTTAATTTTTTTTCTGTTCTTTTGGATTGTTATGCCGGTGAGCTCTTATCTGTTAATTATATACTGTGCCTTCTCATGACAGAGGCACACTCCCTAGCAAGTCCTGGGACAAGCATCCTGACTGGCTGCTTAAAGTCTCTTTACAGTGGGGTGTCAACAATAAGGAAATTTGAGGTAATAAAGATGTTCAGGTGATTTTTTCTAGTCAGCTTTTTATAGCTACGGTGCATCACTTTCATGTGCTTTAACATTTGGGTATCATGAGAATTTAAGTTTCAAATTCTCATTAAGGGATGAAACTAGAAAAGGTACTTGGCTGTAAATATTACACTTCCTTTTGCTTGGCATCTTAAATGTGTAAATGGGTTGCATCTATGTTTTAATATAAATTGGTCAAGTCTTGCCTTAAAAGGTTTAAGTAAAATGCATTTCATCTCAGCTACATTCTATTGAAAGTGAAACAGTACAATCTATCATTCCCATGAAATAGCAGCATTTAAACATTTAAAACTTTTTTATTGCTTGAATAAAACTGAAGTAAAATTGTTTACACTTCAGTTTAGACTAAAATTATCAGTACACGTTCTTCACTTCTCGTTAACACTCATTGATGTATCTGTACGAATATCTATCAGCCAATGAGCATTAGTAGGCTGTGAGCATTAGTGGGAGGTACAATGGACACTGCTTAACCGGTTTTAATTTAAATAGATTTTACTTAACAAAACAAATCAGAATGTTTAAAGAGACAGTCAACACCAACATTGTTATTGTTTAAAAAGATAGATATTGCCTTTACTACCCATTCCCCAGCTTTGCACAACAACAAACATTGTTATATTAACCCCTTGAGTGCTAACGATGGCTCTGAGCTGTCGCAGAGTTTCCCACTCTGGTGCTAACGACGGCTCAGAGCCATTGCTAGCACTCTCCTACCTTGAGGGAAATCTGGGTGCTCCCACCCGCTCCTACCCCGGCATAGTGACAGGCATCGCCGGGGCTTCACGTTATGCGCGTTGACATCACACGCAATGATGTGATGACATCACAGCGCAACTTTATTTAAAATGCACAATGTTAAGTATAGGACCATGGGCATGCTGCTTAGAAGCCTGTATCTCGGGCATCTAAACAGCTACAGACCCCCAAGACCAACCATTGGAAAAGTTATCACCTAACCTATCCAACAGTGTAACTCTTGGGGATCTGAATATAAAAAAAAAAAAAAGTTAAAACTTATTACCCAGGTGGGAAAGTGCTTAGCACTCAAAGGGTTAATATACTTTATAACCTTTAAACCTCTAAATGTCTGCCTGTTTCTATGCAACTAAAGACAGCCCCTTATCACATGCTTTTTATTTGCTTTTCACAAGAAGAGACTGCTAATCCATATAAATAACATTGTGCTCACGCCCGTGGAGTTATGGTTGACACAACTAATTGGCTTAAATGCAAGTCAATAGATAAAGAATAAATAGCCATGTGATTAGGGGCAGTCTGCAAATTTTAAATACAAGGTAATAACAGAGGTTAAAAGTATATTAATATAACAATGTTGGTTGTGCAAAACTGGGGAATGGTTAGTAAAGGGATTATCTATCTTTTTAAACAATAACAATTTTGGAGTTGACTGCCCCTTTAGGACAATTTGAGTACAGTTTCCTTTTAATCTTACGGATTTAATATGTCAGTGATAATGTTTTGCTTTCACCAGTAATGCTATGGTAAACATTAAAGATGGCCGATAGAAAAAAAATGTCATTATCTATATTTCTAAAGCATTTTATATTTGTATAATACAAATCTGTTTATTTTGTCTTCCAGACATATGTCTGTAACTTCTCTTTTGAATGAAAATTATACTGTTTTACTGTGCTGTACTTTCCAATTTTTAGTCCATATTGCTCCACATTATTATTCATTTTGCGGGAACACTTTCATCCGCCTTGTATTATTGCTTTCTCTCACTTCTTCCCAAACTTTATTTCCACTTAATCATATGACCCCACTTATAGCTGCACTGTTTGCCTTTGCTGAGAAAGAGAAATAACACACTACGCAATAAAATATCAAATCAAAATGATTTGTGTGTTTATTACTAAAGGTTCAATTCATGTTTTTTCAAGTTGCCAGCATTTCAAGTCACTGAGGATGATAAAGTTGCCAAATTTCAAAGAAAATCATTAACACAATCCATTGTTTCAAGTATCTGAAAAACAGGGTTTTAACAGTCTGGCAAACAAACTATAATTACACTTCACACACCGTTCAGTACATGTGTACTTACTAGTTGAAACATCATTACAGTGTAGCCACAGATCTCTCTGAAGATTTTATTCTACATTTGCTTAGACACTTGTACATAAATAGGCAGCTCTCAACTAAATTATATGAAATGGATTCAGCCTACAAAGGAATTTTTTAGATATCCGACAGCTATATTGATTTACACACTAGGATATCAGTAACCTATTCAAGCACAATGCAAAATTTGACAGGACATAACATTTCAGTTGGTCAACAACAGGTTTTAACACAAATATTACTTGCTAATTACCCTTGTTATTTATCTACTCCGTGATTTATTTATTTTTAATTATCTTCTTCTTTGGTCTTGTACCCCAAGAAATGTTTCCAAAACTATACCAACCTTTCAACAAAAGAGATTCATGTTAATACAATTCCTCAACGTCATACTTAAAAACATGATTTTACGTTTCTTTCCCCTTCAAAATGATTGTCATATTCGCCATGTTTTTCATTAAAACTGTAAATGTTGTGGTTTCAAGTATGTTCTATTTCTTTACAGAGACATTACACAATGTAAAGAATAAGAAGTGAAAAAAACAATCAATGAGGAATTGTAGCCCTAAAAATATTACCCACAACCAAAGATATATTAGTTTATTTAATAACCACTTTATTTAAATAGCTGCAACATAATTAATGAAATCTGGAGTGCTGCACAAACTACATCCATGTAAATGAACGCAAAAGCTTAGAAAGATCTAGTTATCTCCTGGCATCACAAAGGTAGACTGTTTTTTCTCATTACATTGTAATATTGTTCCCTCTCAAAGAAGTATGTGTTAACAGAAAAGAGGCCTACATTCTCTTCAAGACATTATCATTAAAAATGACTCATAACCTGAGATGGGTCAATACCACAATCTCTTAATACTGATGGGTGCGGGTGAATATTCTACCAGATAAATATAAAATGTTAAGTCAGAGCTTAACAAAACTCAGGAGCCATAGATCACCACAGCTACAATTTTACTTGTGGCTCTTAATTTTCAGGAATATTCCAAATTTATTTCTGACAGACCCCTTGGGAATTGTACTTGGCTCCTCAGTCTTTTGGGTGGCTTCTAAATTTGTCAACTAATACCTTACACAATAAAACTACTCCCTACCCAAAATAAAATGCAAATAGTTTGATTTTTACAAACTTTCAGACATCTTATATATTTTCTCTTACATAAGGGATTCCTCAATTGTTTCATTGTGTGAATTTTTTGATCTGCCGCTGTAAGACTCTCCCTGTTATCTTTTGAGAAATGGTATGGCATCTGCTTTCCTCCCAAGATAGAGTGCTACTGTCAATAAGCAACAGATTTTTCTGATTCGTTAATCTTGTTGTACATGAAAAGCAAGGAGTCCAGTTTTTTAACGGTCAGTTCACCCAAAACTTTTCTCCCCTTTAAATTGTTCCCAATGATACATTTTACCTGCTGGAGTGAATTCAATTGTTTACAAGTAGCTACTTTACCCCTATTTTGGCATTTTAAATAGTTGATTTAGCCTGTGGTGTCCCCACCCTTACATAAAGTTTGTATACTGGAGTCCAGGCTATAGAATAGCTTAACTAAACACAGCCAGCAGAATAAATTACACTCCAAGTGGGGTGCAGGATAGTTAAAGGGACAGTTTAACTTTCATGATTCAGATAGAGCATTTAATATTAAACAATTTTCCAATTTACTTTTATCACCAATTTTGCTTTGTTCTCTTGGTATTCTTAGTTGAAGGCTTAACCTAGGAGGTTCATATGCTAATTTCTTAGACCTTGAAGACCACCTCTTTTCAGAATGCATTTTAACAGTTTTTCACCACTAGAGGGTGTTAGTTCACATATTTCATATAGATAACACTGTGCTCGTGAAGTTATCTGGGAGCAGGCACTGATTGGCTAAACTGCAAGTCTGTCAAAAGAACTGAAAAAAAGGAGCAGTTTGCAGAGGCTTACAGAGATACAAGATAATCACAGAGGTTAAAAATATTAATATAACTGTGTTGGTTATGCAAAACTGGGGAATGGGTAATAAAGGGATTATCTTTTAAAACTATAACAATTCTGGTGTCCCTTTAAGTAATAAAATTATAATTTTCCATTGTTCTATTTAAGTATTGAGCTTTGGTTTTCCAGACAAATATAAAAGATAAAGAAGCAAGTGTGTGTACACACAAAATGTTAACATAATGAGATCTGATATTACCTGAAACTCAACCCATTGTATTAGGCTGTGGTTTAAAAGCACAAAACCAGCAACTTCATATACACAAACCTGAAAATGCAACTTTTCATACTCTGCAACAAGTCATTGAAAATACATTAATGTAAAAACAATTTTATAGTGTACTGTCCCTTTAATATTCTAATGTCTTTTTATACAGAGCTCTGGACTTCCACAGAACACCACAAACCACAGCTGGTCGTTTGGACACAACGCTTTGGCAGGTTTGTCTTGGCTTAAATATAGTAGATATTTTTGTAGCACCACGACTCTAAAAGTCTGTCTAAATGCCAAAAGTCACATGAAGGAACACCACATGGAACACATGAGAAGAAAATAAATAGATGATCTCCCACTAGTGATCTGGCCTGGAATAGTACAACAGTTTATTATAATATCTGATATATTTTTGTTAGCAATTTGAATGTCTAGGTAATGCAATAAGATTTTTTTTCTGTTTGGCTTTTTTTTCAACAGGATAGACTAATCCGGGTCTATAATTTACTCATTTCTACAAAGCACAAGGACCCAAGAAGTGCATGTGTTGTGAATATAATTATCGTCTTATCAAATGATACGAGATATACACCTACTGAAAACTTCAGACACTGCAAAAAAATATCTGCAACTCCCTTTACATATCGCAGCTCTACTATAGATTATATTAAATTTATAAATTATAGAAAATAAAAACTGACTTTCATTAACTTAAACAAGGGATATCAAATCCAATTTTTTTCTTTCATGATTCAGATCGAGAATACACATTTATTTATTTTTTTAAATTCCAATTAACTTTGAATATCTAATTTGCTTCACTGATGTTATTCTTTGTTGAAGAGATATCTAGATAGGTAACGTGCACATGTCTGGAGCACTACATGACAGGAAATAGTGCAGCAATCTAGGGCTCCTGCTAATGTATAGCATTATTGCAAAACTGCTCCTACATAGTGCTGCAGACACGTGACGTGCACAGTCTAAGCTTTACATCCCTGTTTTTCAACAATAAGAATAAAACAAAGAAAATTAGATAATAAAAATACATAAAGTTTTTTTTTTTTTAAATTGTATGCTTTATCTGAATCAAAGAAAATGTTTTGGGTTTTATGTCCCTTAAAGCACAACATTGGATCAAAAGCAAAGGAAGGTGACGCTATGCAAGAGGCCTAAATAAAAAAAATATATATATGTCACTCAATTGAATAACTTTAATTTTCTCTTTTATACTTACATTCAGCTTGTAAGGCATTGACTCAAAATAAATAGAGGTAGCAGAGATGCGCTTCACATCAGACATGTAACCATGAGTCAGACTGGAAAGGAAGAGAAATCATGAGGTCATCATTCTATCATCCTGTGATGTCATTTGGTAGCTTTTAAATCTGTATCATTTCTATGCAGGTAGCTACAAACCTCCAATACACTATAGCAACAACAAACACACAAACATCTCTTTAATGTATGTGTATGTGTATATGTATGTGGCCTGTGAGGGTTAATCTCGTATAACCATCACACCTAGTCTTACCTTCTCCAAAGTACCTAGGGTTTAAAGGGATATGAAACCAAAACATTTTCATTTAGGATTCTTACAAAGCATACAATTTAAAAAAAAAAACACATTACTTATATTATCAAATTTGCTTCATTCCAGTGGTATTCTTTGTTGAAGAGATACCCAAGTAGGTGAATGGAGCACTACCTGGCAGGAAATTGTGAGGTCATCTAGTGCAATTGGATAACATTCTTGCATGTGCATGCTTCTGAGCTTACATCCCTGCTTTCCAACAAAATTTGATAATACAAGTAAATTAGAAAGTTGTTTAAAATTGCATGCTCTATCTGAATCATGAAAGAAAAAAAAAAAAATTGGGTTTCACTTTCAAATCCCTTTAAGTAATGAGGAATCTGATAAGATATCCATGTTCTAGACCACCTGCACCCAGGAGAGCTGCCTAAAATGTCTATCACTTTGCTGTTGTGTTTTATATCTATGTAGTGACAGCCTTTTAAATCTACTTGATAAATATAAAAACATTCTCATCGGCAATAGCAGATAATCATGACTTTAAAGAACATTCCTTAACTACCCCCCAGTCCACTTACAAGCTGGTGCTATTTACTTGTTTATATAGATTTTCATCAGGAGGCCAATTTGGAGGCTATCAACAGCATCATTAACTTCTTATAGTGCTTGCGATCATTTGTTTTTTTGTCTGTGTGGCTTCCCAAGGTAAACAGGGCGTGCGCATGTTCGCTAGCAGCCCTCCTACACTGGCAGTATTAGAAACAGTGAATCATGTATCTTACAGGATAGCGATTCACAGTTTATTTACTGTCAGTTTATGGACCGTTTGCAGCGCAGTGTGTTCAAGAAGAGAATATACAAAGCTATTGGGCAAAAACAAGCAAGACTAACATTTATTTTAATTTGTTACATGGGCTCAAAACTGCTCTAACACTAATCTCCCCAATCGTGACTACGCTTAAAAGAATACTTAAAGGGACAGTAAAGTAAAAAATAAAGGTTTATGATTCAGATAGAGCATGCAATTTATTTATCTTACTACATTTGCTTGGTTCCTTTGTTAAAGAGTAAAGCTAGGTAAGCTAATATGAGCGTACACAGGTCTTGTAGAAGGCGATGGTAGCAGGGTTTGCTAAGCATAGCATTGCTATAAACATTGTTCAAAACACTGCTGCACACATGTGCATACTCCCGAGCTAGACCTAGAAATACTAAAAAAAAAAAAAAAAAACAGAATTTATGCTTACCTGATAAATTACTTTCTCCAACGGTGTGTCCGGTCCACGGCGTCATCCTTACTTGTGGGACATTCTCCTCCCCAACAGGAAATGGCAAAGAGCCCAGCAAAGCTGGCCACATAGTCCCTCCCAGGCTCCGCCTACCCCAGTCATTCGACCGACGGAAAGGAGGAAATATATATAGGAGAAACCATATGGTAACGTGGTGATTGTAGTTAGAGAAAATAATTCCTCAGACCTGATTAAAAAACCAGGGCGGGCCGTGGACCGGACACACCGTTGGAGAAAGTAATTTATCAGGTAAGCATAAATTCTGTTTTCTCCAACATAGGTGTGTCCGGTCCACGGCGTCATCCTTACTTGTGGGAACCAATACCAAACCTTTAGGACACGGATGAAGGGAGGGAGCAAATCAGGTCACCTAAACGGAAGGCACCACGGCTTGCAAAACCTTTCTCCCAAAAATAGCCTCCGAAGAAGCAAAAGTATAAAATTTGTAAAATTTGGCAAAAGAGTGCAGTGAAGACCAAGTCGCTGCCTTACATATCTGGTCAACAGGAGCCTCGTTCTTGAAGGCCCATGTGGAAGCCACAGCCCTAGTGGAGTGAGCTGTGATACTTTCAGGAGGCTGCCGTCCGGCAGTCTCAAAAGCCAATCTGATAATGCTTTTAAGCCAAAAGGAAAGAGAGGTAGAAGTTGATTTTTTACCTCTCCTTTTACCAGAATAAACAACAAACAAGGAAGATGTTTGTCTGAAATCTTTTGTAGCCTCTAAATAGAATTTTAGAGCACGGACTACGTCCAAATTGTGTAACAAACGTTCCTTCTTTGAAACTGGATTCGGTCATAAAGAAGGTACAACTATCCCCTGGTTACTATTTTTGTTGGAAACAACCTTCAGAAGAAAACCAGGCTCAGTACGCAAAACCACCTTATCTGCATGGACCAGATAGGGCGGAGAACACTGCAGAGCAGATAACTCAGAAACTCTTCTAGCAGAAGAAATTGCAACCAAAAACAAAACTTTCCATGATAATAACTTAATATCTACGGAATGTAAGGGTTCAAACGGAACCCCTTGAAGAACTGAAAGAACTAGATTAAGACTCCAGGGAGGAGTCAAAGGTCTGTAAACAGGCTTGATTCTAACCAGAGCCTGAACAAACGCTTAAACGTCTGGCACAGCTGCCAGCCTTTTGTGAAGTAAAACAGATAAAGCAGAAAATCCTTTCTCCAAACCTTCTAGTAGAAAGGAAAGAATCTTAGGAATTTTTATCTTGTTCCATGGGAATCCTTTAGATTCACACCAACAGATATATATTTTCCATATTTTATGGTAAATTTTTCTAGTTACAGGCTTTCTAGCCTGAATAAGAGTATCTATTACAGAATCTGAAAACCCACGCTTTGAAAGAATCAAGCGTTCAATCTCCAAGCAGTCAGTTGGAGGGAAATCAGATTCGGATGTTCGAATGGACCCTGAACAAGAAGGTCCTGTCTCAAAGGTAGCTTCCATGGTGGAGCAGATGACATATTCACCAGGTCTGCATACCAAGTCCTGCGTGGCCACGCAGGAACTATCAAGATCACCGAAGCCCTCTCCTGATTGATCCTGGCTACCAGCCTGGGAATGAGAGGCAACAGTGGGAATACATAAGCTAGGTTGAAGATCCAAGGTGCTACTATTGTATCCACTAGAGTCGCCTTGGGATCCCTGGATTTGGACCCGTAACAAGGGACCTTGAAGTTCTGACGAGAGGCCATCAGATCCATGTCTGGAATGCCCCATAATTGAGTTATTTGGGCAAAGATTTCCGGATGGAGTTCCCACTCCCCCGGATGCTCCTCCATCACCAGGGAACTCCTTGTTCCCCCTGATGGTTGATATATGCAACAGTCGTCATGTTGTCTGATTGACACCTTATGAATTTGGCCTTTGCTAGTCGAGGCCAAGCCTTGAGAGCATTGAATATCGCTCTCAGTTCCAGAATGTTTATCGGGAGAAGAGAGTCTTCCCGAGACCATAGACCCTGAGCTTTCAGGGGTTCCCAGACCGCGCCCCAGCCCACCAGACTGGCGTCGGTCGTGACAATGACCCACTCTGGTCTGCGGAAGCTCATTCCCTGTGACAGGTTGTCCAGGGTCAGCCACCAACGGAGTGAATCTCTGGTCCTTTGATCTACTTGGATCGTCGGAGACAAGTCTGCATAATCCCCATTCCACTGTCTGAGCATGCACAGTTGTAATGGTCTTAGATGAATTCGTGCAAAAGGAACTATGTCCATTGCCGCAACCATCAAACCTATTACTTCCATGCACTGCACTATGGAAGGAAGAAGAACAGAATGAAGTACCTGACAAGAGCTTAGAAGTTTGATTTTCTGGCCTCTGTCAGAAAAATCTTCATTTCTAAGGAAACTATTATTGTTCCCAAGAAGGGAACTCTTGTTGACGGGGACAGAGAACTTTTTTCTATGTTCACTTTCCACCTGTGAGATCTGAGAAAGGCTAGGACAATGTCCGTATGAGCCCTTGCTTTTGACAGAGACGACACTTGAATCAGGATGTCGTCCAAGTAAGGTACTACTGCAATGCCTCTTGGTCTTAGCACCGCTAGAAGGGACCCTAGTACCTTTGTGAAAATCCTTGGAGCAGTGGCTAATCCGAATGGAAGTGCCACAAACTGGTAACGCTTGTCCAGAAAGGCGAACCTTAGGAACCGAAGATGTTCCTTGTGGATAGGAATATGTAGGTACGCATCCTTTAAATCCACCGTGGTCATGAATTGACCTTCCTGGATGGTAGGAAGGATCGTTCGAATGGTTTCCATTTTGAACGATGAAACCCTTAGAAACTTGTTTAGAATCTTGAGATCTAAAATTGGTCTGAATGTTCCCTCTTTTTTGGGAACTATGAACAGGTTGGAGTAAAACCCCATCCCTTGTTCTCCTAATGGAACAGGATGAATCACTCCCATTCCTGACAGGTCTTCTACACAATGTAAGAATGCCTGTCTTTTTATTTGGTTCGAAGATAATTGAGACCTGTGGAACCTTCCCCTTGGGGGTAGTTCCCTGAATTCCAGGAGATAACCTTGAGAAACTATTTCTAGCGCCCAAGGATCCTGAATATCTCTTGCCCAAGCCTGAGCAAAGAGAGAAAGTCTGCCCCCCACCAGATCCGGTCCCGGATCGGGGGCCAACACTTCATGCTGTTTTGGTAGCAGTGGCAGGTTTCTTGGCCTGCTTACCCTTGTTCCAGCCTTGCATCGGTCTCCAGGCTGGCTTGGTTTAAGAAGTATTACCCTCTTACTTAGAGGGTGTAGAATTTGAGGCTGGTCCGTTTCTGCGAAAGGGACGAAAATTTGGCTTATTTTTAGCCTTAAAAGACCTATCCTGAGGAAGGGCGTGGCCCTTTCCCCCAGTGATGTCTGAAATAATCTCTTCCAAGTCAGGGCCAAACAGTGTTTTACCCTTGAAAGGGATGTTAAGCAATTTGGTCTTGGAGGACACATCCGCTGACCAAGACTTTAGCCAAAGCGCTCTGCGCGCCACGATAGCAAACCCTGAATTATTCGCCGCTAATCTAGCTAATTGCAAAGCGGCATCTAAAATAAAAGAGTTAGCCAATTTAAGTGCTTGAACTCTGTCCATAACCTCCTCATACGAAGATTCTTTATTGAGCGACTTTTCTAGTTCTTTGAACCAGAAACACGCAGCTGTAGTGACAGGAACAATGCATGAAATTGGTTGTAGAAGGTAACCTTGCTGAACAAACATCTTTTTAAGCAAACCCTCTAACTTTTTATCCATAGGATCTTGAAAACACAACTATCTTCTATAGGAATAGTAGTGCGTTTGTTTAGAGTAGAAACCGCCCCCTCGACCTTGGGGACTGTCTGCCATAAGTCCTTTCTGGGGTCGACTATAGGAAATAATTTCTTAAATATAGGGGGAGGAACAAAAGGTATGCCGGGCCTTTCCCACTCCTTATTTACTATGTCTGCCACCCGCTTGGGTATAGGAAAAGCATCAGGGGACACCGGAACCTCTAGGATGTCCATCTTACATAATTTCTTTGGAATGACCAAATTGTCACAATCATCCAGAGTAGATAATACCTCCTTAAGTAGTGCGTGGAGATGTTCTAATTTAAATTTAAATGTTACAACATCAGGTTCAGCTTGTTGAGAAATTTTCCCTGAATCTGAAATTTCTCCCTCAGACAAAACCTCCCTCCTGGCCCCTTCAGATTGGTGTGAGGGCATGTCAGAACAGTTATCATCAGCGTCCTCTTGCTCTTCAGTGTTTAAAACCGAGCAATCGCGCTCTCTCTGATAAGTAGGCATTTTGGATAAAATGTTTGCAATAGAATTATCCATTACAGCCGTTAATTGTTGCATGGTAATAAGTATTGGCGCACTAGAAGTACTAGGGGCCTCTTGTGTGGGCAAAACTGGTGTAGACACAGAAGGGGACGATGCAGTACCATGCTTACTCCCCTCATTTGAGGAATCATCATGGGCAATATCATTATCTATGGCATTATTGTCCCTACTTTGTTTGGACACTATGACACAATTATCACATATATTTAAATGGGGAGAAACCTTGGCTTTCATACATATAGAACATCGTTATCTGATGGTTCAGACATGTTAAACAGGCTTAAACTTGTCAACAAAGCACAAAAAACGTTTTACAATAAAACCGTTACTGTCACTTTAAATTTTAAACTGAACACACTTTATTACTGAATATGTGAAAAAGTATGAAGGAATTGTTCAAAATTCACCAAAATTTCACCACAGTATCTTAAAGACTTAAAAGTATTGCACACCAAATTTGAAAGCTTTAACCCTTAAAATAACGGAACCGGAGCCGTTTTTACATTTAACCACTATACAGTCCCAGGTATCTGCTTTGCTGAGACCCAACCAAGCCCAGAGGGGAATACGATACCAAATGATGCCTTCTATAAGCTTTTTCAGTGGTTCTTAGCTCCTCAAACATGCATCTGCATGCCTTGCTTTCCAAAAACAACTGCGCATTAGTGGCGCGAAAATGAGGCTCTGCCTATGACTAGAAAAGGCCCCCAGTGAAAAAGGTGTTCAATACAGTGCCTGCCGTTTTTTTAAAAAAATCCCCAAGATTATAATAACTATTAATAGTTATAATCTGCCAAATATGCTTAGTAAAGTAATCGTTTTAGCCCAGAAAAATGTCTACCAGTTTTTTAAGCCCTAATGAAGCCCTTTATTCTTATACTAAACTAAGAAAATGGCTTACCGGTTCCCATAGGGAAAATGACAGCTTCCAGCATTACCAAGTCTTGTTAGAAATGTGTCATACCTCAAGCAGCAAAAGTCTGCTCACTGTTTCCCCCAACTGAAGTTAATTCATCTCAACAGTCCTGTGTGGAAACAGCCATCGATTTTAGTAACGGTTGCTAAAATCATTTTCCTCTTACAAACAGAAATCTTCATCTCTTTTCTGTTTCAGAGTAAATAGTACATACCAGCACTATTTTAAAATAACAAACTTTTGATTGAAGAATAAAACTACATTTAAACACCAAAAAAAACTCTTAGCCATCTCCGTGGAGATGTTGCCTGTGCAACGGCAAAGAGAATGACTGGGGTAGGCGGAGCCTGGGAGGGACTATGTGGCCAGCTTTGCTGGGCTCTTTGCCATTTCCTGTTGGGGAGGAGAATGTCCCACAAGTAAGGATGACGCCGTGCACCGGACACACCTATGTTGGAGAAAAGGAACTAGCCAAAATGTATAGAATTAAAGGGACATAATAACCATATGCTAAATCAAAAGTGATGCAGCATAACTGTAAAAACCTGCTAAGGAAATATCAACCTTAACATCTCAATGTAAAAAAGGAAGATATTTTACCTCTAAACATTTGAGTATCATGGCCCTTTAAGTATTGTGAGCTGAAGAAATTTTAACACTTGAAAGTGATGCAGCATAGCTGTAAAAAGCTAACTAGAAAATATCACCTGAACATCTCTATGTAAAAGAAAGTTATTTTACCTCAAAAGTTCCTCAGTAGCCACATTCCATTGTAAAGGATTTCTAAGCAGCATATTAGTATGTCTGTCCTGGGACAGCCGAAGTGATGAGCCTTGGGCACTCATGTTATTTCCCTATTCAGTTTAAGGAAGTTTAAATTAAATCTCATGAGAGTTAAGTCAAATCTCATGAGATCACAGTAAAAGAGTTCATGACTTCATGACTTCAGCACTGTTGATGCTGATTGGCTGCTGTTCATTTCTTCATTTATTTATTTTTTACCTGCAGCTGGGAGCAGCTGAGTATAACTTTTTTACACAGAATTTACTCTGCTGAGCAGAGGAGATTGTGAGGTAAAATATCTTTCTTTTTTACATAGAGATGCTCAGGTGATATTTTCCTGTCGGCTTTTTACAGTTATACTGTATAAGTTTCAAGTGATTTAGCATATGAGTATTATGTCCCTTTAATGTTCTGTGAACAGTTATCGTTCAGCTACTGTAAGTTGCATGTTGAAGAAAAAAAAAATAGCAAATTAGCTTCATCAGTGCTGATGTCCCACTTCCCTTTACTGTGAACTCATGAGATTTCATTGAAATCTCGCAATATTTTATAGAAACTTCTTTAAACTGCATAGGGAAATAACATGACTCTGCTTGTGCATGTCAGAAGCACGCTCCCTAGCAAGTCCAAGGTCTAACATTCTGATTGGCTGCTTAAAATCCCTTTACAATGGGATGTGGCTACTAAGGAAATTGAGGTAAAATATCTTCCTTTTGTACAGCAATTTCAATTGCTTGGGTATCATGTCCCTTTAATAGAAGTAAACTGGGAGTAGTTTAAAAGTTAATTCTCTATCCAATCCATTTATGACTATCTTTTACTGTCCCTTTAAAAGGAAAAAAAAATGTATAATAATAATAATTGGTAATAAAAATGTGTAAATGACACTAAGACTGCAACTTTTTATAGTTGAAGGGTTACAGCTGCATAGTACTATAATACATTCAGACACTGGATATTTTGTACAGTGACAAGAAGATATTAAAATAAAATATGAACAAAATTCATTAACAAAACCACATGTATGAGTTTAACAACAAACACTTGATACTATTCGGTTTAGTTATGTTCTTAGGCATATTAAACAGCGCTTCTTCAGTAAAAAACAAATCTGTTAAATCAAGGTAGACAAAAGAAACAGATTGTGTAAAAAAAAACAGCAAGCATACGTGATCTCTTGTAAAATGATAATTTAGAAAGTCTTAGTGTAGCCCCTGCCCTCAGGGAAATAAGAATGAAAATGTTAGCAACTTAGGTTGCATTCTGTCTCTTCTGAGCATAGGCAAATCAGAATCTGTGTTTATCTCATTTTAACTTAATGGTAAGCCAGCTTGTGTGACTCAAGTTTTATGACATTAAGCTAGATATGCCTTCCTGTACTTGTAGGGCTGTGACAGGAAGTAATGGACACTGCACAACTGAAGTTTAAAAAAGAAATAAAAAGGTAAAATCCGTTTAAAATGATGAATTATACATATTGCAATGGTTTATATTAAGTGTAAGCCACTGCTTAGTAATTTTTTTTATTACAACAATGAAACAGATTGTTTCATAGCCCTTTATTGTTCTCAAATACTATGTAAAATGCAGCACAAAGGAATTTATAAAACAAGACATTTCAAACATGACCATTAAAACAAAGCTATTAAATAAAGTTTTGGCCAAATTTGACAAACCGTTAATTCTATGATCTGTCTGAATCATGAAAGAAAACTTTTTTGGTGTCATGTCCCTTTAATATACCTTTTTTGCAGATATTTAGGACAAAATAAAATATAAATTAAGAAAAACAAATCTTTCCTTTTAGCAAGTATTTTTTTCTGCAAATTTCATGTAACTGCTGATATGAGCTGCAGATCATTCCTTCTTTGTTTGCTAAAGTATTATCTTTTACTCAAACTTCACCCCACAAGTAGAACAGGAACTAATAATTACACATTAGTTTGTACTTACTGTCCTCCATCAGGAAGGTCAAGACCCATCAGGCGGTCATGTGGCTGTAGCAGCGCAGTGTATGCAGCAAAGTTAGCAGGGGAGCCAGAATAAGGCTGCACATTCACTCCCCATTTCTCTGGGTCCAAGCTGAAAGCTTCCAATGCTCTCTGCTGGCAGAGCAACTCTATCTGATCCACCACTTCTGCTCCACCATAGTACCTACAATGTGGAGAAAAGTCATGCAATGGGCATTAAGATGCAAACTGGAACTACCCTAAATCATTTATAGGAAGTTACAAATCATAACATCCAGGGCTTAGAATATCATTTGAAATGGCAAAATAGTAAAACCATTATAGGATGGAATGTTATCAACTGTAATTGCACAGTGTACTCTAGTAAAAAGGAACATATACTTTTGTCCTTGTACCAAGAAAGAAAAAAAAAATATCTATGAATATGAAGACTATATTCACTCCAATCTAACTCTGCTTACAGCTCACCAATTATGGCCAAAAATTAACAATTATTGGTTTCATTGCGCAATCTATAGTTATGTGCACAGCTGAGCATGAAGCACATTAATCTTTCTGTTTTTTCTATCGTGTTCAGCTTCCCCATCAGGGTTATAAACACAGAAAATCAATAAATGTTGCTGTGTTTCTTTTTTAGACACAACTGATAATCTGCATATAGATTTAGGGAGTTCAGCAAATATTTTGTTTCAGCTTACCAAGATTTAATACCTTTGGTTTAGTTTTTTTTTCTTTTTATCTTAAATAGCTCTAGACTAACCTACATGTTCTCTAAATAGCTTAAAATATCCAGTTTGAGATCTTACCCTGTGTAGCTGCTCTTTTGAAAGCTCAACAATAAAAGATTTTCTTTTTTCTTAAAGTGGTGTTTCGTACTGGTGGAGTCTATAGCTTTGGGTTTCCTTGGCCTATCTGCTGGAAAAACTCAGTCCATTTCTGCCCTAGATTTTCACTGGCTGTACCTGTAGGCTTTAGTTCAATAAAGTCTAGCTCAGATACACTTGGAAACAGAAGGAATAAAGAAGATGGTCTCCATGCATGACCCTGACAAACAGACTAATGATAAGTTATATTGTAGCATGTATGTCGTTACATTGGAACTGTCAAAAAATATTTTACATGATCAGGCAAAAATTTACAAAACACTTTCCTGAAAATGGGTACTATGTATGTAAGTATGATAATTACAAATTAATTCTCTATCTATATTATTTAAAAAAAAATAAAAAAATAAAATAAATAAATAAATAGATAAAGCTTCTTGCCAAGTAAGCTCTGTCCAAAAAAATAAATAAAAAAAAAATGGCCTTTTTGCTATACCGACCCTATAAGAGAAGAAAGACCCTCGAAACCTGCCCATTACTTCATGGGACATGATCAAGAACACAAATCTAATGCATGAGGGAAACAAGAAGAGCAAAACCATTGTATTGAAGGAAAACAACAGTCCGCTACCCATACTGAGCATTGCAAGTATAACCTTTTAACGGTTGTAATTGATGACTAGCTGATTGGGACTACTACTGTATTGTATGATATGAATTTTAGGAATGATATCACCAAACCATACGTAGAAAGGGAACACAACAGAAATACCGTTTGCCTTCTCTGCCTGATCTTGATTTGGTGGTGCATCATATTAAAAGGAATAGTTTAGTCAAAATTAATCTTTCACGAATCAGATAAAGCATGCAATTTTAAGCAACATTCTAATTTACTCCAATTATCAATTTTTCTTTGTTCTCTTTGTATCTTCATTTGAATGTAAGCTTAAGAGCCGGCCCATTTTTGGTTCAGAACCTGGGTGGTGCTTGCTGATTGGTGAATACATTTAGACACCAATCAGAAAGTGCTACCTAGGTGCTGAACCAAAAAAGCACAGGCTCCTATGCTTAGATTTTTGCTTTTTCAAATAAAGATAGCAAGAGAACGAAGACAAAATTGATAATAGTAGTAGTAGTAGTAAATTAGAAAGTTGCTTAAACACAAAAATGTATGCTTGCCTGATAAATTTCTCTCTTTCTGGGCATAGAGAGTCAACGATTCATTCCAATTACTAGCGGGATATTCACTCCTGGCCAGCAGGAGGCGGCAAAGAGCACCCCAGCAAAGCTGTTAAGTATCACTTCCGATATCCATAACCCCGTCATCCGGCCGAAGGGAATGGAAAAAGTAGTAACACAAGGATATAGAGGTTTGCAAAAAACAAACAAAAGTGTCATCTGAATTTAAACAAGGGTGGGTCGTGGACTCTCTATGCCCGGAAAGAAAGACATTTTTCAGGTAAGCATTTTGTTTTCTTTCCTATGGCATAGAGTCCACAATTCATTCCAATTACTAGTGGGAACCAATACCCAAGCTAGAGGATACAAAATGAAAGAAGGGAAAAACAAGAGACAGTTGGGCCTAGACCGATGGCACTACCACTTGATGAACCTTTCTCCCTTATGAAGCCTCAGCCGAGGCAAAAGTATCAAATTTGGAAAAAGTATGAATAGAGGACCATGTGGCTGCCTTGCAAATTTGTTCTACAGAGGCTTCATTTTGAAAGCCCAAGAAGATGAGACTGCTCTAGTGGAATGAGCCGTAATTCCCTCAGGAGGCTGTTATCCAGCTGTCTCATAAGCTAAACGAATAACACTTCAGAGAGAAAGAGTGGGAGAAATGGCCTGACCCCTACGTTTACCAAAAAAACAAACAAAAACAAAGCAGAAGTCTGCTGAAAATCCTTAGTTGCTTCAAGATAAAATTTTAAAGCATGCACAACATCTAAATTATGCAAAAGACATTCCTTCTAGGAAGGAGGATTAGGACAAAAAGAAGGAACAACAATTTCATGATTAATATTGCGATCCAACAGGAAGAAACCTTAGCTTAGTACGAAGGACCGCCTTATCAGCATTAAAAACAAGGTAAGGGGAAATCACACTACAGAGCCGAAAGCTCTGAGACTCTACAAGCAGAAGCAATAAGAAACAAAACCTTCCAAGATAGTAACTTAATATCAACAGAATGCATCGGCTCAAACGGAGCCTGCTGCAAAACTTTAACAAGATTAAGGCTCCAAGGAGGAGCAACTGATTTAAACACAGGCTTAATTCTGATCAAAGCCTGAACAAAAGAATGAATTCTGCCAGATGTTTGTGCAGAAAAATAGACAAAACTGAAATCGGACCCTTCAGAGTACTGACTGACAAACCTTTCTCCAGGCCTTCCTGAAGAAAATTCAAGGAACTATTACTCAATCACACCAAAAAAGGTATATGCCATACCCCATGGTAAATCTCATGAGTAACATGCTTACGAGAGCCTGAAGCATAGTATCTATGACCTTCTCAGAAAAACCACGTCTAGCCAAAACTAGGCGTTCAATCTCCAAGCAGTAAGTTTTTAGAACCTAGATTTGGATGAAGAAAGGGACCCTGAAGTAGAAGGTCCTTCCTCAGAGGCAACTTCCAAGGTGAAAGATGACATTTTTATCAGATTCATGAACCAGATCCTGCAAGTCCATGCAGGAGCTATTAGGATAACAGACCCTCTCTCTACTGCTTGACACGAGCAATGACTTGTGGAAGGAGGGCAAACGGAGGAAACAGGTATGCTAAATTGAAGATCCAAAGAACTGCCAGAGCATCTATCAGAACAGCTTGAGGATCTCTTGACCTTGAACCATACTTTGGAAGTTTGGTGTTCTGATGAGACACCATCAGATCCCCACCTGAGGGTTATCATTGTGAAAGCCTCTGGGTGGAGAGCCCACTCTCCGGGATGAAAGGTCTGCCTGCTCAAAAAATCCACTTCCCAGTTGTCCACCCCTGGAATGTTGATAGAGAGATGACAATCTAGAGACTCCGCCCACTGAAGGATGCGTCACCTTTATTGCTAAGGAGCTCTGAGTTCCTCCCTGCCGATTGATGTAGGCTTCTGAAGTGACGTAGTCCGACTGAAATCTTAGAAACCGGAGCAAGGCTAGCTGAGGCCAAGCTGTCAAAGCATTGAAGATTGCTATTAAATCTAAGATGTTCATAGAAAGAGAAGACTCCTCCTGAGTCCACAGACCCCAAACCACTCTCTAGCCTAATAGACAGGAATCCATGGTCACAATCCCCCAGGAAGGTCTCTGGAAACATGTGCCCCAAGACAGATGATCCTGAGACATCCACCACAAGAGAGAGTCTCTTGTTAGAGGATCCAGAACTATCCTCTGCAAAAGATTTGAATGGTCTCCGCTCCATTGACTGAGCATGCATAGCTGCAGAGGTCTCAGATAGAACCAAGCAAAAGGAATGTCATTGATAGAAGTAACCATCAGACTAATCACCTCCATGCATTGAGTCACTGATGGATGAATCGTAGACTGGAGAGAAAGGCATGAAGCAAGAAGTTTGGATTTTCTGACGTCCGTCAGAAAGATCTTCATGGACAGTGAATCTATAATTGTTCCTAAGAAACATACCCTTGTATCTGGTACAAAGGAACTCTTCCTTAGATTCACTTTCCACCCATGGGAACGCAGAATAGACTCTGTATGAGATTTTTCTAGATGAAAAGATGGCACTTGAACCAAATGTCGTTCAGATAACATGCAACAGCAATGCTCTGGTAACTGACCACTGCCAGAAGAGCCCCCAGAACCTTTGTGAAAATCCTGGGAGCTGTAGCAAGGCCAAACTGACCACTGCCATGAGATTTTGCTAGATGAAAAGATGGCACTTGAACCAAGTTGTCGTCCAGATAACATGCAACAGCAATGCTCTGGTAACTGACCACTGCCAGAAGAGCCCCCAGAACCTTTGTAAAAATCCTGGGAGCTGTAGCAAGGCCAATCGGAAGGGCAAAAAATGGAAATGTTTGTTTAGGAAGGCAAACTTCAGATACTGGTAATGATCCCTGTGTATAGGAACATGAAGATACGCATCCTTTAGATCTATGGTCATCATGAATTGACCCTCCTTAACCAAAGGAAGAAGGGACCGGATGGTTTCCATTTTGAAGGATGGAACCCTAAGGTATTGGTTTAGACACTAAGGCAAGAATGGGACGGAAAGTTACCTTTTTTTGGGAACTACAAATAGATGAATCCTAGACCCTGTTCCTCTATTACTCCCAGGGAGTCCTTTATGCAATTTAAGAAGGTCTCTCTCTTTTATCTGATTTGCAAATAACCTTGACAGGTGGAATCTGCCCCTGCGAGGACAAGATTTGAATCCTATCCTGTAACTGTAGGATACTATGTCTATGTCCCAAGGATATGGGACATTGCGTATCCATGCCTACCAGAAAAAAAAAAGTCTGCCCTCTACTTGATCCACTACAGAATTGGGGGGCAACCCCTTCATGTTTATTTGGAATCAGCGGAAGACTTCTTGGCTTGCTTCCCCTTATTCCAAGGCTGACCGGACCTCCAAGAGAACTTGGATTGATACATTGCACCAATAAGATGCTGCCCCTGCAACTGTGGCAATACTAGCAACAGGTTGCCACTGTAATCCCTGATGAATGTACATTTTCTTCAAAAAAGCCTCAAGCTTCTTATCCATGGGATCCTTGAAAGCACAACTATCTTCAATGGGAATAGTAGTTCTCTTGGCAAGAGTAGAGATAGCTCCCTCTACCTTAGGAAATGTGTGCCATGAGTCACGAATAGCATCAGCAACAGAAAACATTTTTAAAAACAGGGGACGGAGAAAAAGGAATCACCGGTTTATCCCATTCCTGAGTAATTATATCTGCTATACGGTCTGGAACTGGAAACACTTCCACAGATGAGGGTACGTCATATACCCTATTTAATTTACTAGACCTCTTTGGATTCCCTGCAACAGATGAATCGGCTTCATCCAAAGTAACAAGAATTTATTTTAAAAGAACTCTGTTTTCTAACTTAAATCTGAAATTAATCTCCTCAGAATCTGTAGCATTGGTCATTACAGTATCAGATTCGGATAACTCACCCTCAGAAGCCAGTGAGGAATCATCCTCATCAGATAACTGGGAAAAACTGACTAAGGCAGCCTTATCGGAGTCGGAACCCTTAACATAAATCTTCTTGGACTTCCTCTTGCGTTTACCAGCCACTGGAAAGGCTGATAAGGCTGCAGACACAGCTGTTATCTGTGCAGCAAAATCTGTTGGTAAATAAACACCCCCAGAAGGAGGCTGAGAGGAACCACAGGGCACTTCATGTGAAACGGAAAGGGACGTCTGAGGAGATAACGGCCTGGACAACATTATCCTGAGAGACAAACTCAGGAGACATTTTATCTTTAAACTTTAAAGTCTTATCTATACATGTGGAACACAATTGCATAGGCGGCACAATCTGAGCCTCCAAACAAAGTAAACATTTAACAAAATTAGCTGCTATATTTTGTTCAGAGTCCATAGTAGCAAAAGTATTGAAAATTCTCACAGAATTAAACAAACTAAAATATAATACAAAAGAAAACTGTAGTAAAATACCCCTACCCCACTGCAGAATGAGATCAGAAGCAAAAACGCTACCTCTATATCCTCAGACTAACTGAGGCAACTCACCACACCGGAACCAGGAGCTCCCACTAGCACCCCGGATTCTATCAAAGGAAAAGGCTAAGAAACTAGTATATCCTTCTGTCATCCTAGTCAACAGGAAAATAAATGCCTTCAGCATCAGCTCCAAGCAGCACTCCAAGCAGCACTCCAAGCAGCACTCCAAGCAGCACTCCAAGCAGCACTCCAAGCAGCATGCCACTCCGCTCCTCAAAACGATGTGAAAAACAAAGCAGAAAAGCAGGCACACACGTGACCGGAACGTCATAAGTTCCAAAGCATGCAAAACAAGTGCTACGTTTAAAATAAAATATTAGTATCTCCACACACAAATCCCTTACATAACACAATCAGGAAACTAGAAATGCCCCTGAAACATACAGCCTTACTCAGCCTCAAAATCTAGGGTTAAATATTAACTCCTTATGACTCTTAATATTTTAGAAAATACAATTCCACTTAGAAGTCCCTTTTAAAAAATGCTGCCCAAAACTTAAATTCCTATACACAGGAAATAAAGTGAGTCCCATATGAAAACCTCTAGAGTGCTACCCCTAATAACTAGGAGGCAATAGCACTTACCTGTGGATCCGGCAGCAGAGCAGGAACCGCTTCTAAGGTGTAATTTAAAGTGAGAGAAGGTGGGGGTGGGGCAGAGTATATTGTACACAAGAGATTCAGTGGTTAAGGGCAAATGGCCCGATTTGAGTTTTATAATCTCCCAACCACTGATACCTCCTGCCACAGATTTAAAGTTAAGGGCAAGATACAACTAACAAGTAATTGTAAATAGACTTACAAGTAAGAATAGGTAACTTAAATCTGTGAGGAAAATTCCACCAATGCCCTCGCAAAATCAGAGCTAGATAGTTTTTAGTTAGAAAAAATGTTTTTCTCCATTCATACACTAAAATTTATTAAAGTCAAAATTTTAACCACACATACATTTAGCAAGAGCTAAGAATTAAAAACACTACACCTAAGTTGAGCTGTGATTTTTAAATTAGTCTGAAATCAGTATCAAAGGTATCTGGCAGCAAAAATTATAGATATAGGCTAAGCCCTTACAATCCGAGGGCTAGATTAAGTTTAATTTTTACCAATTATTAAAGCTGCATTATACCAGACCAACAAAGGTGAGCAAGTTAAAAAAAGGGAAAAGACAGAGCTTATCCCAGAGGACCCCTGACGTACGTTTCACAAAAAACGCTTCCTCAGAGGGACCCCTCTGAGGAAGCGTTTTTTGAGAAACGTACGTCAGGGGTCCTCTGGGATAAGCTCTGTCTTTTCCCTTTTTTTAACTTGCTCACCTTTGTTGGTCTGGTATAATGCAGCTTTAATAATTGGTAAAAATTAAACTTAATCTAGCCCTCGGATTGTAAGGGCTTAGCCTATATCTATAATTTTTGCTGCCAGATACCTTTGATACTGATTTCAGACTAATTTAAAAATCACAGCTCAACTTAGGTGTAGTGTTTTTAATTCTTAGCTCTTGCTAAATGTATGTGTGGTTAAAATTTTGACTTTAATAAATTTTAGTGTATGAATGGAGAAAAACATTTTTTCTAACTAAAAACTATCTAGCTCTGATTTTGCGAGGGCATTGGTGGAATTTTCCTCACAGATTTAAGTTACCTATTCTTACTTGTAAGTCTATTTACAATTACTTGTTAGTCGCTTCTAAGGTGTGACTGATACACCAACATCTGTCAGGTACCTGTAGAAAAAGAAAAAAACAGAGTAACCAACTCTGGTTTTCTATCAAAGGGGTAGCATAAATGTTAGAAATAAAGCAAGGACCACCTCGCCGCCTTCTAACTGCTAAAAGCCACCATTACTCCTACTAAAGAGATTGACATGGACACAGCATAACCCCAATTCCTTGCTTGGAGGGAAAAGTACCCATTAAAGGATTAAATATCTTCAGACACCTTCTTCGCGATCCTCCCACGATCAAGGCAAAGAATGACTGGCGGCTATGGGTAAGGGAAGTGATACTTAAAGGAACAGTAAACCTTAAAAATAAGGATATATAATTCTGCACATAGTGCAGAATTATATAACATTAAAGTAGCCAAACATTAAAAAACATAATTGTACCCTATTAATTTAAAAAAAAAAAAAACGCTGTTTCACAGACCCGCTCTCTGCACTCTGCTGAGCGGGTCTGTTATATTTAGTCAGCGCATCGGGCCAGCTGTATAGTCACAGCCCGGCCCGACCGCGCCATAAGACTACGTGCAGCTCGCTCCTGTCACAGGAGCGAGCTGCACTTAGTCTTATGGCGCGGTCGGGCCGGGCTGCGACTATACAGCTGGCCCGATGTGCTGACTAAATATAACAGACCCGCTCAGCAGAGAGCGGGTCTGTGAAACAGCATTTGTTTTTTTAAATTAATAGGGTACAATTATGTTTTTTAATGTTTGGCTACTATAATGTTATATAATTCTGCACTATGTGCAGAATTATATAACATTTTTAAGGTTTACTGTCCCTTTAACAGCTTTGCTGGGGTGCTCTTTGCTGCCTCCTGCTGACCAGGAGTTAATATCCCACTGGTAATTGGAATGAATCATGGACTCTTTGCCATAGGAAAGAAATTGCCTACTCTATCTGAATCATGAAAGTTTAATTTTGACTAGGCTATTCCTTTAAATTTCCACTTAAAAGTACAGAGAATTTGATGTGATTTACTTTTGACAGTGCTTAGATCCTAAAGGTACATTAAAAACACTAAATAAATGCTAGATTGAATGATGCATTTAAAAAAAAAAAAAATAGATTAGCCTGAAAATTGATAAAATAAGTCTATAAAATAAGGGGAGCTGCCATGTTTTAACAGGCTACTTTCTCTATTGTGGCCAGTTATAAATAAGTAACTAGAGTTTGCAGCCAATGGCCGTGTGGAATATAACAGAGTTCTGCACTTCTAACAGGAATTGAAAAGCTCACAATCTCAGAATGTAATCACAGGAAAAGGACAAAATAAATAATGAAAGTATATTGCAGAGGTTTTTTTTATATATATCTCAAAGTGTTTAATGCCCCTTTAAGTGTTTGATGGCTCAGACAAGCGGGAGTACATTAACTATCCTCTAACATTTAAGGTTTATTTCTCACCTGAAATACAGATAGGGGCATGGTTAGCCTCTATTCTGAATGAGCTTGAGTTTTAGCTGTACTTCTCAACTGGAGCCGTCAACTCTATCTTGTTGTGCATAGAGGTTTGGCTTACCTCTATGATTGATGATACACAGAGTCACAGGTCTTCGTTTTTACTGTAATATGTACTTGCCTTGTTTTAACAATGGAAAGTAAGAACGCATATGTGTAAACAAATCTGCAAGTCTGTATATGACCATTTAAAAAGTCTGTTTCCGGGGGGGCGGAGCTTGGCCGCGCTGGGAGATGGCTGACTGATCCAAGAGCTCCTAGGCCCCATTGCCCAAACCATATAAAAATCGCCTAATATATTACATATATACATTGAGAGACTCAGCCCTACAGTGGGGAGCAAGTATTGAAGCAGCCCGTATACCCAAAAAAAAGAAAATAGGAATAATCACGCACTCGATAACCCCAGAAGTACCAAGGACCGCAGCTGGAACTACGCCACGGGCGCTCTGGCGCCGGGAGCGCATTGACCGCACAGCAGCTCCGTGAGCAGCTAAATAGCAGAGGCCCGACCGCCACAGATTACAAAAGGCAGCACCCAGAATCAGGCCCGGGGGTTTACCGAGTGCAGGCTCCCTCAAGTTGTGACGTCATCGGTTGCGACAAGCGGGGTCAGCGCTATCGATCATCAGGCCGAAAATCCGTCAAGCTGTTAAAGAAGGCACAGGTATTTAAGAACTTCCTGCAGGGGATCACTTCACGAGCCTCCATACCTCACCCACATAAAAAATAACAAACTAGGGGGTATAAACCAAACGGCTAATAAAAAGGAAGCATGTAAAGGGGGACCACATAAGATACAGGCAGCCATAAGCCTAACATTCCAACCCTGTCACGTAGCAGTGACCACCCCAGCAGTGAACCTCAAGCCCACATATAAAGACTGCAAGTAAAGGGTACAAACTAAACTGCCACACCAATTAGCGCACACTAACAGGAGATTGGCATAAAAAGCTGTCAGCAGCAGTCAGACAGGGGAAAAACAAAGATCAAAAGAAAAAAAGAAAAAAGAAAATAAAGCAAAAAAAAAAAAAAACAACATTCTCAAACCCCCGCAACTGGCCATGCCAGGCCGCAGATCAGCTAAGCCAGATACCACAAATAAAGTAAAGCCAATACAGCAATATCTTAAACTACAAGAACCTACAGTCCCAACACAAAAGATGGAACAAGTTAAAATCACAGACCAGCATACACCCCCTGCCTCCATGTGTACAGCACAAATCTTAACTAAAGATGACATCAACTCATTGTGTACTAAAGAGGACATTAAAGAAATAATAGGGGAAGTGAAAAACTGGTATGGGGAGCTTAAAAAGGACATATCAAAAGTCTCCAGCAGAGTAACAGCACTGGAGGAGCACTACAACACAACAGATAATGATGTCCAACACATTTCAAAAATGGTATACGACCAGCAGGAAACAATACATCATTTATTAGACAGGGTGGAAGACCTGGACAACAGGGGTAGGCGCAATAACTTACGTATACGTGGTATACCAGAATCAATTCAACATTCTGCAATAGAGGGGTGCTTACAGGACTTATTTCGTACAATTAAAGGCAATAACAGCGCCCCAGACATAAATATTGAAAGAGCCCACAGAGCCCTGAGAGCCAAACCCCCATGAGACATCATACTGAAACTCCTCAACTTCAAGGATAAAGAAGAAATCCTCAGACATGCGAGGCAAAAACAGAAGATTATGCATGCAGGTAACCACATTCAGGTTTTTGCCGACCTGAGCCCCACAACCCTGCAAAAAAGGAGAGACCTGCACTTCATCACATCAGTCCTTAGGGACAAGAATATTCCATACAGATGGGGCTTCCCCGTAAGTGTCATCGCAACTAGAGGAGGTACCACAGCAGTTTACAGAAACCTCGATGACCTTTCCAACTTCAACAGCGCCCTACAACTCAACATAACAGAGCCTGAAGAGGAACAGCTTGGTCAGAGAGATAATCAACGTGCACTTGGTAAAGAAATGGGCTCGCAACTAAGAAATCTACAACCTCCTGTCCCCTCAAGACCACAAGAAATGAACTGCACAGGCAATTGACTTGCCTTTCTCAATAGGCTGGACAGTTCTCTCAGATGCTCCAACAAGGCTAAAGGTCGTATTATCTGTTATTTTTAGAGGGTTAACTTTGTTTTTTACTCTCAGTCTTTATTAAAACGGTTTGGGGGTGGGGATATTAGTCCTTGTACAGTTACTTCTGATATTTTCTGTTAATCTTATCACTTGCATGCAGTTGGCAGTTATCAGAAATCAATCTTGTCAAACCACTATTGCTTTGTAGTTACGGTTACAGATATTCTATACCAATACTTTGCTACACTGTTTATAATAAGTTATTGGTGATTGTACTGTTTTAATATTTATTGACATTTGTTTGCAAAAGTTCTACTTGCCGCATTTGTACATCCAAATATAACAACAAATAATGACTTCACGCACCCACACGCTCTCACTAACGACAGTAAACGTAAAGGGATTGAACAGCCCCGAAAAGAGATCTATAGTCTTCAGGGACTTATACAAAAACACAGGAGACATCCTTTTTATCCAAGAAACGCACTTCAAAAGGGGGAGAGAGCCAAAGACATTAAGCCACAAATACAAGACGACATTCCTGGCTTCAGGTTCATCTAAAAAAGGGGGGGTGGGAATACTTTTCAAAAATTCTGTAAACATTCAGGCCACCTATGTAGAGAAGGACAAGGACGGCAGATACCTAATTTTAGTAGGCCTCTTATTTAATAAACCGGTCACATTCGCAAATATTTACTTACCCAATAAAGAGCAACAACACACATTCAGGACTATTTTCCGGTCACTCCTAGTACATGCTAAAGGAACCCTATTTATCGGAGGAGACTTTAACCTACCTCTAGATCCCTCCATAGATACATCCACTGGCAGTACCAGCACTCCCCAGAAAGTAATTAAGTCAGTTAAAAACCACCTTCAACAACTAAGACTACAAGACATATGGAGGGTACTTAACCCTAAAACCAAGGACTACACCTTCTACTCCCACCCTCACGCCTCATACACGAGAATTGACTACATTTTCACTGACCAAACAGGGTTAGCCTTGATAGCAGATTCTAAAATCCTACAGATCACATGGTCGGACCATGCGCCTGTTCAGTGTATGGTAGAATGGCCAGATCTGCCGCAAAAACCATACATTTGGAGGCTTGATGATTACTTGCTAGAACACGCACTGACTAACATAGAGATAGAGAAAATACTAACCGACTACTTTAGAGAGAACGCTACGGAAGAAATAACACCAGCCACACTATGGGAAGCCCATAAAAGTGTATTGAGGGGGGAATTCATCGCCTTAAAAGCTAGGGAGAAAAGGGAAAAAAGGCAATTCGTAAATTCTACACTTTCACAAATTGGCTACTGGGAAAAACAACATAAACAAGACCCGCAGTCCAAGACACTACTAAAATCCCTGACTGACTAAGGCTAGACAGTCCCTTAGAGACCACCTTAACAAAGAACATCAATTGAAATCCGCTATACTTAAGCAGAAATATTTTGACGTACAGGACTAAGCAGGTACTTCCTTAGCTAGAGCTCTCAAGAGAAGACAGTTGAACACATACGTTCAGGACATACAAGACAAACAAGGTAGAGCACACAAAGACAGTAAAAGCATCGCGGAAGTTTTCAGACAATACTACTCCACACTATATAACATACCAGACCACACCACACCGCAAGATATAGAAAAATACCTGACAGATCTGGACCTGCCCACCCTTGAGAAAGAAGACACTGACAAGCTAGACTCTCCCATCACAATTGATGAAATTAAAAAGGCAGTTCAGGACATGCCAAGTGGGAAAAGCCCAGGCCCTGATGGCTTCAGCATGAAGTATTATAAAAAATACATAGACCACTTAGCAATACACTTGGCGAATTTATTCAACTCTTTCACACCCTCCACAGGTTTCACTGAAAATATGCTAGAAGCACACATAACCGTACTACAAAAGCCGGGAAAACAACCAGACAGACCAGAACACTTTCGCCCAATTTCACTGCTGAATTCGGACATAAAAATCTTTGCAAAAATACTTGCAAACAGAATAAACCTCTATCTACCCAAACTGATCAACACTGATCAGGTGGGGTTCGTGCCGGGGAGAGAAGCAAGGGACAACACGATAAAAGCCCTTCAAATTATATCCTATGTCAAAGTTAACAAAATCCCAGCGGTCTTAGTCTCCATAGACGCGGAAAAAGCCTTTGATAGGGTTAATTGGCTATTCTTAAAAGCAACCATGCAAAAAATGAAATTCGGCAACAAATTTTTAGCTCAGGTCTTCTCTCTATACGCACACCCTACAGCCAAAGTAAAGGTAAACGGCCTACTTTCGGAGAGATTCTTTATAAAGAATGGGACGAGACAGGGCTGCCCGCTCTCCCCAGTGCTCTTCGCACTGTCCAAAAAGCCACTAGCACAGAAAATAAGAAACAACACTCAGGTCACGGGCGTCACTATAGGACACAGCGAGCACAAGCTGGCTCTATACGCGGATGACATCCTCCTCACCCTCACGAAGGTAGATCTGGCCATACCAAAAGTTATTCAGATGTTCAGGGAGTTTGGACAGGTTTCTAATTTTTTAGTCAACACCACAAAATCAGAGTTGATAAACATATCCTACGAAGACAAGACACTAGACCAACTAATCCCCAACTGTCCCCTAAAAAACAAAACGCGACATTGAAATACCTGGGCATACATTTAGCACCTGACATAAAGACTATATTCCTGGCCAACTTCAAAAAATTAGAGGAATCTTTGCTAACAGATCTCTCGAGCTGGAGAAATAAATCAATCTCTTGGGTGGGCAGAATAAATGTAATTAAAATGAATGTCCTACCGAGGATCTTGTACTTGTTACAGACTACGCCAATACACCTGCCATTCCAATACCTAACTCGCTTACAATCACTGATTGAACAATTCATATGGAAAGGGATCAAGCCGAGAATTACAAAACAAACACTGTATTTGCCCAGAGAGAAGGGCGGCTTGGGGGTTCCTGATGTCCACTCATACAAAAATGCCATTACACTACACAGACTGTTAGACTGGTGCACAAACAGCGAACACAAGCAATGGGTCCAAATTGACAGACACATTATGGGAGTAAGTAATGCAGGGACAACAGCTTGGATTCAAGGCAAGCACCGACCCGATATGATACACCAATACCCAATACTGACTGAATTCTTCACAACATGAGACAGACTGATAACCACCTCCACAGGTATCTCGCACGCATACTCCCCAATGCTTTCTCTATGCCACAACCCTACACTCCCATGGACTATTAAAGACAAACACCTAGAGAAAGGCAGACACATTAAAAATAGTACAATAGCAATATTTTTCCAGGAGGGTAAACTCAGGACGTTAGACGACATTGAGGAATTACACCCAGACATCCATCTGAACTGGTACTCCTACGCACAAATGTGTCACTTCATCGCAACACACCCGCATAAACAGCACCTCTCCAGAAAACTGACATTATTTGAAGGCCTATGTCTACTTGAACATACACCTAGACATGCTATATCCATCCTATATAAACAATTAATAACTAAGAATGAGTCACAACTGCCATCTTACACCAAAGCCTGGGAGAGGGAGTTGGGGATAAACTTAAACCACAAGAACTGGTATAAAGCTTTCCAGACCACCAAAAAATCCTCCATCTCTACTAGGGTGCTTGAGATGAATTACAAATTTCTAACCAGGTGGTACCTCACTCCAAACAGACTACATAAGATTTATAAAACGGCCTCCAATAAATGCTGGAGGGGATGCAGGGAGGTGGGAGACCCAACACACATATGGTGGAAGTGTGACAGGTTGGACTCGTTCTGGGTAGAGGTACTCAAACAGATTTCAGACATTGTGGGCCATGGAATTCCTAATGACCCCCAAATCCTACTATTTGTGGGAGTTCCAAAACTGACTAACCCCATAGCAAGCACTCTACTTATCCTTTTAATTAACAGTGCTAAAATGCTAATTCCAAAACACTGGAAATCCAACGTAGCCCCCACAGCAACAGAATGGAGGGAGCAGGTAGAAAACTTACTCCACTTAGAGAGATATCATCACCTTAGATCAGGTTCCATAGAAACACATGAGCTAATGTTAAATATGTGGAAGCACTACACCCCTGACACACCCACTGACACATAAGCGGGGCCTACCCAACACACCTGAACGACCTGTGACCCCAACTGCTATCACTCTCATAATACTGCTCACTGACAACTTGCCTCCAATGCCAGTAATGTCGACCTCAAGCCTGGCCGGGGAGAAACCCGGATGAAGTCGCTACTGTACAGTCTATAATAACCTGTTAAGTGACGATGCTATGTCTGCTTATCCCGCAAATTGCCTATCCACTTAACAATCGGCAAGTGCACCAGATAGGCACAACACTAAAATAAATTGCGGACAACCGAGAGCTTGCCTAAATACAATGCTGGACTTTATCAGAACTCTTATCACGTGAAGAGTGCACTTTCCTAATAGGAGAAAATTGACTTTAACCATATGTCACTAACTCATGTATAGACACTTGCTCCATGTTGAGCGCAACAGAGAATAATATGTTAAGACCTTGAAAATTGCCTCACACTTTTGAGTATTGTTTCTGTATCTATGAAAGTTCTAAATAAAGCTTTTTTGAAAACTTAAAAAAAAAAAAAAAAAAGTCTGTTTCCAAGGTTATAGTTTGAAAAGAGATAAACGCTCCTTCCAAATTTCCAGATACAGACATAACTAGACCATGGTTTATATCATTCATGATCTATTTTGGTCCACCATGTTAAAAGTCTTTCCTATGCAATAACCAGTATGCCAATATAGAATTAAGTGTGTTATCTTAGTTCCCCAGCAAGCTGGTTGGGGACTTTCATGTGATGATGGTTCTGTGGCTGTGCGGCCTGAACCTGTCACATTTAAATTGTAAGGATTGGTTTAAAGAAACAAGCAGACAAATGTTTCTGCATTTTGTTCTAATCCTTTCTTGCAAATGAACTGAATTGTTTGTTGATTATTCAGCTTATATTGTTTTTCTGAAATTTAAAAAAAGACATAAGTACATAGTATGTAGAGTATCTCATATAAAGTGAGTACACTCCTCACATTTTTGTAAATATTTTATTATATCTTTTCATGTGGCAACACTGAAGAAATGACACTTCGCTACCATATTAAGTAGTGAGTGTACAGCCTGTATAACGGTGCAAATTTGCTGTCCCCTCAAAATAACTCAACACACAGCCATTAATGTCAAAACCGTTGGCAACAAAAGTGAGGACATCCCTAAGTGGAAATGTCCAAATTGGGTCCAATTAGCCATTTTCCCTCCCCGGTGTCATGTGACTCTTTAGGGTTACAAGATATCAGGTGTGAATGGGGAGCAGGTGTGTTAAATTTGGTGTTATCGCTCTCACACTCTCTCATAAAGGTCACTGGAAGTTCAACATGGCACCTCATGGCAAAGAACTCTGAGGATCTAAAAAAAAGAATTTTTGCTCTACATAATGATGGCCTAGGCTATAAGAAGATTGCCAAGACCCTGAAACTGAGCTTCAGCATGGTGGGCAAGACCATACAGCGGTTTCACAGGTCAGGTTCCACTCTTTGGTTGTCTTCGGGAAATAGACGTATGAGTGCTGCCAGCATTGCTGCAGCGGTTGAAGGGTTGGGGGATCAGCCTGTCAGTGCTCAGACCATACGCCGCACACAGCATCAAATTGGTCTGCATGGCTGTCGTCCCAGAAGGAAGCCTCTTCTAAAGATGATGCACAAGAAAGCCCGCAAACAGTTTGCTGAAGACAAGCAGACTAAGGACATGGATTACTGGAATCATGTCCTGTGGTCCGATGAGACCAAGATAAACTTATTTGGTCCAGATGGTGTCAAGCGTGTGACGGCAACCAGGTGAGGAGTACAAAGACAAGTGTGTCTTGCTACAGTCAAGCATGGTGGTGGGAGTGTCATGGTATGGGCCTGCATGAGTGCTGCCGGCACTGGGGAGCTACAGTTCAATGAGGGAACCACGAATGCCAACATGTACTGTGACATGCTGAAGCAGAGCATGAACCCCTCCCTTCGTAGACTGGGCTGCAGGGCAGTATTCCAACATAATAACTACCCCAAACACACCTCCAAGACGACCACTACCTTGCTAAAAACGCTGAGGGTAAAGGTGATGGACTGGCCAAGCATGTGTTCAGACCTAAATCCTTTTGAACATCTGTGGGGCATCCTCAAATGGAAGGTGGGGAAGAGCAAGGTCTCTAACATCCACCAGCTCTGTGATGTCATCATGGAGGAGTGGAAGAGGACTCCAGTGGCAACCTGTGAAGCTCTGGTGAACTCCATGCCCAAGAGGGTTAAGGCAGGGCTGAAAATTAATGGTGGCCACACAAAATATTGACACTTTGAGCCCTATTTGGACATTTCCACTTAGGGGTGTACTCACTTTTGTTGCCCATAGTTTAGACATTAATGGCTGTGTGTTGAGTTATTTTGAGGGGACAACAAATTTACACTGTTATACAGGCTGTACACTCACTACTTTACATTGTAACAAAATGTAATTTCTTCAGTGTTGTCACATGAAACGATATAATAAAATATTAACAAAAATGTGAAGGGTGTAGTCACTTTTGTGATACACTATCTCTCACAATGGAAGTGCCCTACAAACGGCTGCTTTAGCCTTTTTAGCTTTAGTATCAAAACTTGTGTTCATGTACTACTGCAAATCTTGGGACATTGTCAGTCGATACACAAGAGAATGCTTAAAAGCATGTTACGGTCAAAATGTATATGTGTATAGATCAATTACATCATTGAATAGAAACATGTTTGCAATGCTACTAGTAAAAGTTATCACTGTTTTATTGTTAACATTTTTCTCTGCATGTGAGGCATTGCTAGGTATTCTCAGTCCACCAGCATTTTAAACATTGCAGCTGCTCAGAGCACCAGTGGGGCTTGTATCCTGCCAGCAATATATAAATTGAGTTATCAGATGGTACAAGCATCTTAGGCGCTCTGAGCAAGTGCTGTGTTTAAAATGAGGGTGGCTCTGTGCATACTTAAATACACTTTTGAAAAAGCTATAGCTTTCATTAGAAAAATGTTAAAAAAAAAAAATGTATGCTTACCTGATAAATTTCTCTCTTTTGCGATGTACCGAGTCCACGGATTCATCCTTACTTGGGGGATATTATCTTCCCAACAGGAAGTGGCAAAGAGAGCACCAAAGCAGAGCTGTCTATATAGCTCCCCCCTTAACTCCAACCCCCAGTCATTCGACCAAAGGCCAAGGAAGAAAAAAGGAGAAACTATAAGGTGCAGAGGTGACTGAAGTTTTTAATCAAAAATACCATCTGTCTTGAATAGACAGGGCGGGCCGTGGACTCGGTACATTGCAAAAGAAAGAAGTTTATCAGGTAAGCATAAATTTTGTTTTCTTTTGCATGATGTACAGAGTCCACGGATTCATCCTTAATTGTGGGATACCAATACCAAAGCTTTAGGACACGGATGAAGGGAGGGACAAGACAGAAACCTAAATGGAAGGCACCACTGCTTGCAAAATCTTTCTCCCAAAAACGGCCCGAAGAAGCAAAAGTATCAAATTTGTAAAATTTGAAATAGGTATGAAGCGAAGACCAAGTCGCAGCCTTACAAATCTGTTCAACAGAAGCCTCATTTTTAAAAGCCCATGTGGAAGCTACCGCTCTAGTAGAATGAGCTGTAATCCTTTCAGGAGGCTGCTGTCGAGGAGTCTCATAAGCCAAACGGATGATGCTTTTCAGCCAAAAGGAAAGAAGTCGCCGTAGCCTTTTGATCCCTACGCTTTCCAGAATAGATAACAAACAAAGAAGATGTTTGACGAAAATCTTTGGTTGCCTGCAAATAAAATTTCAAAGCACGAACCACATCCAAGTTGTGCAACAGACGTTCCTTCTTACAAGAAGGATTAGGACACAGAGAAGGAAAAACAATGTCCTGATTGATATTCCTGCTAGTAACAACCTTAGGTAGGAACCCAGGCTTGGTACGTAAAACCAACTTATCAGCACGGAACACAAGATAAGGCGAGTCACATTTTAATGCAGATAGTTCAGAAACTGTTCGAGCTGAAGAGATAGCAACTAGGAACAAAACTTTTCAAGATAAAAGCTTAATATCTATGGAATACATGGGTTCAAACAGAACCCCCTGAAGAACTCTAAGAACTAAATTTAGACTCCATGGCGGAGCAACAGATTTAAACACAGGCTTAATTCTAGCTAAAGCCTGAACGTCTGAAACATCTGCCAGACGCTTGTGCAACAAAATAGACAGAGCAGATATCTGTCCTTTTAAAGAACTAGCTGACAATCCTTTCTCCAATCCCTCTTGGAGAAAAGACAAAATCCTAGGAATCCTGATTTTACTCCAGGAGAAGCCTTTGGATTCGCACCAAAAAAGATATTTATGCCATATCTTATGATTTCCTGGTAACAAGCTTTCGAGCCTGAATCAAGGTATTTATGACTGACTCAGAGAAACCCTGCTTTGATAGAATCAAGCGTTCAATCTCCAAGCAGTCAGTTGCAGAGAAATTAGATTTGGATGCCTGAATGGACCTTGAATCAGAAGGTCCTGTCTCAGCGGCAGAGACCATGGTGGAAGAGAGGACATGTTCACCAGGTCTGCATAACAAGTCCTGCGTGGCCACGCAGGCGCTATCAAAATCACTGATGCTCTCTCCTGTTTGATTCTGGCAATCAGACGTGGAAGGAGAGGGAAAGGTGGAAACACATAAGCCAGGTTGAACGACCAGGGTACTGCTAGAGCATCTATCAGTACAGCCTGAGGATCCCTTGACCTGGAGCCGTAACGAGGAAGTTTGGCATTCTGACGAGACGCCATCAGATCCAATTCTGGTGTGCCCCATAGCCGAACCAGTTGAGCAAACACCTCTGGATGGAGTTCCCACTCCCCCGGATGAAAAGTCTGACGACTTAGAAAGTCTGCCTCCCAGTTCTCTACACCTGGGATATAGATCGCTGACAGATGGCAAGAGTGAGCCTCTGCCCATCGGATTATCCTTGAGACCTCTATCATCGCTAAGGAACTCCTTGTTCCGCCCCGATGATTGATATAAGCCACAGTCATGTTGTCTGACTGAAACCTGATTAATCTGGCTGAAGCCAGCTGAGGCCATGCCTGGAGAGCATTGAATATCACTCTTAATTCCAGAATATTTATCGGTAGGAGAGCCTCCTCCCGAGTCCACAAACCCTGAGCCTTTAGGGAATTCCAGACTGCACCCCAGAAGGCTGGCGTCTGTCGTCACTATAACCCATTTTGGCCTGCGGAAACACATTCCCTGTGACAGATGATCCTGTGACAACCACCAAAGAAGAGAATCTCTGGTCTCTTGATCCAGATTTATTTGAGATAAATCGACATAATCCCCATTCCACGGATTGAGCATGCAAAGTTGCAATGGTCTGAGATACAAGCGAGCAAACGGAACTATGTCCATTGCCGCTACCATTAGACCCATTACCTCCATACACTGAGCTACTGACGGCCGAGGAATGGAATGAAGAGCTCGGCAGGTGGATAAAATCTTTGATTTCCTGACCTCCGTCAAAAATATTTTCATGTCCACTGAGTCTATCAGAGTCCTTAAAAATGAAACTCTTGTGAGGGGGGAAAGAGAACTCTTTTTTTACGTTCACCTTCCACCCGTGAGATCTTAGAAAGGCCAACACTAAGTCCGTGTGAGATTTGGCTAGTTGGAAGGTCGACGCTTGAATCAGAATGTCGTCTAGATAAGGCACCACTGCTATGCCCCGAGGCCTTAGAACCACCAGAAGGGAACCTAGCACCTTCGTGAAGATTTGTGGCTCCGTGGCCAACCCGAAAGGAAGAGCTAAAAACTGATAATGCTTGTCCAGAAAGGCGAACCTGAGGAACTGGTGATGATCTTTGTGGATAGGAATGTGTAGATACGCATCCTTTAAATCCACGGTTGTCATATATTGACCCTCCTGGATCAATGGTAAGATAGTCCGAATGGTTTCCATCTTGAAAGATGGGACTCTTAGGAACTGGTTTAGGATCTTGAGATCCAGAATTGGTCTGAATGTTCCCTCCTTCTTGGGAACAATAAACAGATTGGAGTAGAACCCCTGCCCTTGTTCTGCTTTTGGAACTGGGCAGATCACTCCCATGGTAAAAAGGTCTTCTACACAGTGTAAGAACGCCTCTCTTTTTGTCGGGTTTAGAAACAATTGAGAAAGATGGAACCTCCCCTTGAATTCTAGAAGGTATCCCTGGGTTACATTTTCTAAGAGCGCGAGAGCGCGAGAGAGTGAACCTTAGTTACAAATGCTAAGATCATAATCCTCCAGGCAGAAATCTTCATCTATGTCCTGCCTGAGAGTAAATAGTAAAACACCGGTACCATTTAAAAATAAACTCTTGATTGTAGTTAAAATTAAACTAACAGCTTAACACCTCTTTCACTTTACCCTTCCTGCTTAGAGCCGGCAAAGAGAATGACTGGGGGGTGGAGTTAAGGGGGGAGCTATATAGACAGCTCTGCTGTGGTGCTCTCTTTGCCACTTCCTCTGCAGCAAAGCAAGAGGGGAACTTTGCCAACAGGAAGAGGAAGTGGGACCACTCTTGAAGTTTCGAAAGGAACGAAAATTATTTTGTTTGGTCCTTGTCTTATTTGACTTATCCTGAGGGAGGGTATGACCCTTCCCTCCAGTAATGATCTCTGTCAGTGCAGGCCCGAATAAGGTCTTACCTTTGAAAGAGATGGACAAAAGCTTAGATTTAGATGACACATCAGCTGACAAGGACTTAAGCTATAACACTCTACGCGCTAAAATGGCAAAACCTGAATTCTTTGCCGCTAACTTAGCAAGATGAAAAGCGGCGTCTGTAATAAAAGAATTAGCCAACTTAAGAGCCTTAATTCTGTCCAAAATATCATCTAGTAGGGTCTCCATCTGAAGAGCCTCTTCCAGAGCCTCAAACCAAAAAGGCAGCTGCAGTGGTTACAGGAACAATGCATGCTATAGGTTGAAGAAGAAAACCTTGATGAACAAAAATTTTCTTTAGGAGACCCTCTAATTTTTTATCCATAGGATCAATGAAAGCACAACTGTCTTCAATAGGTATAGTTGTACGCTTAGCCAGAGTAGAAATAGCTCCCTCCACCTTAGGGACCGTCTGCCATGAGTCCTTTATGATGTCAGAAATAGGGAACATTTTCTTAAAAAACAGGAGGGGGAGTGAACGGAATACCTGGTCTATCTCACTCCTTAGTAACAATGTCCGAAATCCTCTTAGGGACCAGAAAAACATCAGTGTAAACGGGAACCTCTAAATATTTGTCCATTTTACACAATTTCTCTGGAACTACAATAGGGTCACAATCATACAGAGTAGCTAAAACCTCTCCGAGCAATAAGCGGAGGTGCTCTATCTTAAATTTAAATGCCATCATATCTGAATCTGTCTGAGGGAGCTTCTTTCCTGAATCAGAAATCTCTCCCTCAGACAGCAAATCCCTCATCCCTACCTCAGAACATTGTGAGGGAATATCGGATACGGCTACTAAAGCGTCAGAAGGCTCAGCATTTGTTCTTAACCCAGAGCTACTGCACTTCCCTTGCAACCCAGGCAGTTTAGATAAAACCTGTGTGAGGGTAGTATTCATAACTGAAGCCATATCTTGCAAGGTGAAAGAATTAGACGCACTAGAAGTACTTGGCGTCGCTTGTGCGGGCGTTACCGGTTGTGACACTTGGGGAGAACTAGATGGCAAAACCTGACTTCCTTCTGTCTGAGAATCATTTAATGCCAAATTTTTATAAGTCAAAATATGCTGTTTGCAATTTATAGACATATCAGTACAAGTGGGACACATTCTAAGAGGGGGTTCCACAATGGCTTCTAAACAAAATTGAGCAATGAGTTTCCTCAGAGTCAGACATGTTTAACAGACTAGTAATAAAGCAAGCAAGCTTGGAAAACACTTTACTTAATGAAAAAAACACAATTTGCAAAAACGGTACTGTGCCTTTAAGAGAAAAAAAGGCATACACAAACTGCAAAACAGGTTAAAATTGCTTCTAATTTTCCGAAATTTTAACAGTGTACCCACTAAGCCTTAGAAGGATTACACCACAAGTAAATAAGCAATAAACCCACAAATGACAAAACCGGATTGAAATTTGTCTAAAAACCGGTTAAAACCCCTATTAGCACCTTGCCACAGCTCTGCTGTGGCCCTACCTGCTCTTAGGAACAATAATCTGTGGTTAAAGCTTCGAATAGGCCCTCAGAAGACTATCAGGACCTCAGGAGAAGTTGCTTGCTGCTTGTCTGAATTACTAAATGCGCAACTGAGGCGCAAAAATAGGCCCCGCCCACCTCACTCGATGTTGCTGGGGCCTACACAAATCTAGCAAACTATGTTTGAAAACCATGTGGGTTATAACAACCCTAAATAAGCCAAATGACCCCTCAAGCAAACGTTCCCATAAACATAAAAACCATTACTCCCAGAACACACAAACTTTTGTCACTTTCTAATAAACAAACTAAGTGCCCAAAAAACATAGCCCTTCATGCAAGCTAGTAAAACCTCTTTCATACTAGGATTACTTCTTACCCTTCCCCTAATGGGGATACTGTCAGCCTTTCTGAGTTAACACAGTCTCTGCAGAAAATATGACTGAACATACCTTATTGCTGCATAGCAAGAAACCGTTCCTCACACTGAAGTTTTCCTGTACTCCTCAGCTTCTGTGGGAACAGCAGTGGACTTAGTTACAAATGCTAAGATCATAATCCTCCAGGCAGAAATCTTCATCTATGTCCTGCCTGAGAGTAAATAGTACAACACCGGTACCATTTAAAAATAAACTCTTGATTGTAGTTAAAATTAAACTGATGAGGCATATAAGTGCAACCACCAATAAGTAGCTAGCTCCTACCTAGGTATGTTTTTTTTAAAAAAGGATACCAAGAGAACAAAGCAAATGAAACAGAAGTACATTGGAAAGTTGTTTAAAATACAAAAGAGCTAAAAGGTAGGCTTTAATGCACTTTTATTAATACATGTTAGAGACATGGAAGGCAACCTCCATGAATCAGTAGTGAACAAACTGAAAAATACTTTCCCGTTTATTTCTATTATCAAACTTGCCACTTCCTCTTGTTAGACTTCATTGAAGTATAGCTTCTGTCCATGACACCAAATTGAGGTTTAGGAGTGTGCATGTGTCTTAAGCACTATATGGCAGCAGTGTTTGCAACAAGGTTTTCAAACAATTTGATATAGTGCGCAAGACACCTGTATGATCCTGAGCCCAACTCAAAATGCTCTCATGAAATGGACATTTCAACCAAGGATACAAAGAGAAACAAGTAAATTTGATAAGTAGTTTTTCAAGACTCTATGCTTTTTTTGAATCAACATTTAATTTGGACTGACATGACCCCTTAGAGCTGTAAGCTAGACCTGTACACATGTATATCCCATTAAGCTTGTTACCTAATGTTAGGTTAGACTGCTGCTCTCCTATACATGAACAGACTACTGTAGTGCTGGACTGACATGACCCCTTAGAGCTGTAAGCTAGACCTGTACACATGTATATCCCATTTTGCATTGGTTATCATTAAACGCATTTGTTAAAATGATGTAATTGATTTGTACCCAAGAAGGTAACAAAATGTTTTAATTTTCCAAAATATTTCACTGACCCCCGGCTGGCAAAAATTTCTGTGGAGAACACTGGGATAATCAGAATCATGGTATCTCACCTCTTGCCTGGGTAGCCCTCAGAATATTTGTTGTTGAGGCAGGATCCAAGGGCTTCTAAGGCTGCCCGGCTGCAGAAATTCTAGCATAAAAATACAAAAAACAATTAGAAGCTATTCTGAAAGTTTTACTTTCACTTAATGAAAAAAATAAATTCCTGTTTTTAATTTTCTTAATTTTTTTAAAATATTAACAGAACTTTTAATTTTCACAATTTAATGAATGGCTTTATTACATATCTATCCAGTTAAGATACCTCAGAGGCAATGAGTTCCAGTCCACGGCACTGCCTATCTTTCTCCTTCTGAACAAGGTTCCACATTTCAGGGTCGCTCTCTGAAAGGGTTTCCTGGCCTGTCCAGAGGTGGTTCCCAGCCTGAGAGGCAGCTTGAGTGTGCTGAGCCCGAACATTGCAGCATCTCCGTAGAGGCTGTTAACACAACAAAAAATGCAGTGAAAAAATGAATGCAAAAAAAATGGTGTAACAGCATTGACAATGGAAAGTTTGATAAAAACTCCCACCCTATAAAAAGGTGGCCATGATCAGGATTTGTGTGCTTAAAGTGACATGAAACCTAAAATTTCTCTTTCATTCTTTCATGATTTAGATAGACAATTTTAAACAACTTTGCAATTTACTAGTATTATCTAATTTGCTTCATTCTCTTGGTGTGAATATACATACATATACATGCATGTATGTATGTATGATCCTTTACTATTAAGTAAATAAATACAAAAAAATAAAAAATGAACACAATTTTTCAGAGTTTGACCTTAAATCATTTATACACAACTAATGCAGCTTTAGAAAAATCTCTCAAAATAAATGCATTTATTTATCCTAATTTTCAAAATACCTCACATGTGTAGGATTATCTCCTATTTTTGATACTTTAAAAGGTCACCTACCACAAGAAGTGCATTGTTACCATTTTTTAAATTTAAAGGGATAGTCCAAGTCCAAAAAAAACTTTCATGATTCAAATAGGGCATGTAATTTTAAACAACTTTCCAATTTACTTTTACCACCAATTTAGCTTTGTTCTATTGGTATTCTTAGTTGAAAGCTAAAGCTAGTAGGTTCATATGCTAAATTCTTAGACCTTAAAGGCCACCTCTGCATTTGACAGTTATTAACCACTAGAGGGCGTTAGTGCATGTGTTTCATATAGATAACATTGAGCTCATGCACGTGAATTTACAGGAGGAGTGAGCACTGATTGGCTAAAATGCAAGTCTGTCAAAGGAACTGAAAAAAGGGGGCTGTCTGCATAGGCTTAGATAGAAGGTAACCACAGAAGTAAAACATGTATTATAACTGTGTTGGTTATGCAAAACTGGGGAATGGGTAATTAAGGGATTATCTATCTTTTAAAACAACAATTCTGGTGTTGACTGTCCCTTTAATATGCTGCCATTGTAAGTGTCTCAGCTTTTACACAACCGAAAATTGCTACAAAAGAGTACTGTATATATTTTTAAAAAGACGACATCTCAGAGGTTTTACATTTGGGGGGTTTGACACATTTCATATGGTCATTTCATTAGCAATATCTGCCAGAATATGGGGTAATATTTTGGTGGGTTTTTTTTTTGTTTGTTTGGTTTTTTTTGGTTTTACACACAAACTCACAATATTGCTTTTTCATTGTGAATATTGAACTCCTGATATGTACCACTGCAGATACATCTCTCAATACGCTATAAAGGGATAGTAAAGTCCAAATTAAACTTTCATGATTCAGATAGGGCATGTAATTTTAAACAACTTTCTAATTTACTTTTATCATCAAATTTGCTTTGCTCTCGTTATTCTTAGTTGAAAGCTAAACCTAAGTAGGCTCATATTATAATTTCTAAGCCCTTGAAGGCCGCCTCTCATCTAAATGTATTTGACAGTTATTTATTATCGGTCATTTGTAGAGTGCTAACAGACTCTGCAGCGCTATAAACAAATGCGGAGTACAACAAAACTATTATATGGATCAAATGGGTAGAGGGCCCTGCCAAGAGTTGCACTGTTGTAGTCAGCTCTTAAGAAGGTGATCTACAAACAGCTGGACTCTTAGGCTTACATGCTAAGGGGGTTCAGGGGATAGCGATGGAGAAGAGAAACTGGTATAAAGAAAGGTTAGCGTAGGTTGTATGCATCCCTGAACAGTAGAGTCTTTAGGGAGCGCTTGAAGCTTTCAAAACTAGGGGAGAGTCTTGTGGAGCGGGGCAGAGAGTTCCACAAGATGGGAGCCAGTCTGGAGAAGTCCTGTAAACGGAGTGTGATGAGGTAACAAGAGAGGAGGAGAGGAGGTCATGAGCAGAGAGAGCCAGGTTTCTGTTAAGGCAGCGAGAGATAAAGGGGTCATGTATAGAAGTGAGCTTGTTGAAAACAGAGCGAGAGTTCCAGAATGCACAAGTGAAAGGGGTAGTGGCTTTTGATGCGAGGAATGTGAGGAAGGTTGGCAAGGTTTTGTTTTCTAAGTCTATGGGACGGTACACATGGATGTGCATGGCTAGGCAGTTGTTGGGGACCAGGATTAGGGGAGATGTCACCAGCAGTTAGTAAAAGCAAGAGGGAGAGTGACATGAGATGATACAAATTTGCAGTAATAAGACTGTTTTTGAGAAGAGGTGCAGGGGGAGAGAGATTGTTTAGGAATAGGTAAAGTTCATGAGTACAAAAGTAAGGTGAGTTTAAGAGAGATGGGCTAATTAACAGTGCAGGCGGAGAGGGAGAAGAAGAGGGAAAGACCATCTATGCATTGACACACCCTCCATGCAATTGGTTGAGCCGTCTTTCAGCCTCCGCATTAGTCATACACGGGTCCTCTCTTACTGGTTGACGCATAAACTTGGAAAGAAATTGCGAGTACACCTTGTTTCTTGCTTGGAATAAAACCACTTTTATTCGATATCCATACAGATTAAAAACATTCTTCATTTCTATGTTAGCCACAACATATTTTCATTCCACTTTTGTTCTTTCAGTAAACTTAAGATGTGTTGTGTCAGTTAGATGGCTGGTTAGACTCATTACAAAGGGTTGTAATATGTTTTTTATGTCTTTGTGCAATTTCGGATTGTAACTTCAGTGTGGTAGTAGTTGTATGGTGGGGCCAGGGGTCCATAAAAATAATTTTTTTTAGCAGCAGTGTATTTATGTTTGTTTATTTGACAATGCTGTAGAAATTCAATATTTAAAACCATGCAGAAATGTTTCCTCAATACACAAATGGTAGGTGCCCTTTTGGCAGATATGCATTTATAGGATAGATAGAGAGATTTTTACATCTGCATAAAATATTATACTCTCAGACTAAGATTACTCAGTGTTTGAAATGAGACAGGTTAACATAAAACTGTTCAGTTTACACTACAGCTGACTTAATTTTGAAATACATACCAACAAGCCTAAATCCTGCATTTAACCAGATCTAATGGTATGAGTACCACAGCTTATGGTTCCACCAAGACCATATAGAGTACAGCATTTTCAAAATCCAAAAAAGTACAGCTGACAGATGGGAACATTTGTACACTATATTTCAAGTGGTGCTCTTGGTTGGGGTTTCTTCATCTAGCCATCTACCCAGATCATTAATGTACTGTTTTGAATTCACAGAATTATTTTTGTTTACACATTTACAAATATGATTCTTTAAAAAGTGATCTCCTAATTTCTGCGATTCTTTTATCATGAATATCACACACTGTTAATTTAGGGGATGCTAGGTGCATAAATGTTTCCTCCTGTGAGTGTTTCTGTGGGTTTCTGTCTTTATGTCTTTGTGCTTTGGTTTGTGTCTCTATGAGTGTGTATGCATTTTTTTTCTGTGGGTCTCTCTGCAAGGGTGTGTGTATGTTTGCCTTTGTGTATTTTCTCTGAATGCCTTTGTGAGGGTGTGTGTGTATGTCTGTTTTCTGTGGATGTCTCTGTGTGTGTGTGTGTGTGTGTGTATGTCTGTTTTCTGTGGATGTCTCTGTGAGGGTGTGTGTGTGTGTGTGTGTGTGTGTATGTCTGTTTTCTGTGGATGTCTCTGTGAGGGTGTGTGTGTGTGTGTGTGTGTGTGTGTGTGTGTGTGTGTGTGTGTATGTCTGTTTTCTGTGGATGTCTCTGTGAGGGTGTGTGTGTGTGTGTGTGTGTGTGTGTGTGTGTGTGTGTGTGTGTGTGTGTGTATGTCTGTTTTCTGTGGATGTCTCTGTGAGGGTGTGTGTGTGTGTGTGTGTGTGTGTGTGTGTGTGTGTGTGTGTGTATGTCTGTTTTCTGTGGATGTCTCTGTGAGGGTGTGTGTGTGTGTGTGTGTGTGTGTGTGTGTGTGTGTATGTCTGTTTTCTGTGGATGTCTCTGTGAGGGTGTGTGTGTGTGTGTGTGTGTGTGTGTGTATGTCTGTTTTCTGTGGATGTCTCTGTGAGGGTGTGTGTGTGTGTGTGTGTGTGTGTGTGTGTGTATGTCTGTTTTCTGTGGATGTCTCTGTGAGGGTGTGTGTGTGTGTGTGTGTGTGTGTGTGTGTGTGTGTGTATGTCTGTTTTCTGTGGATGTCTCTGTGAGGGTGTGTGTGTGTGTGTGTGTGTGTGTGTGTGTGTGTATGTCTGTTTTCTGTGGATGTCTCTGTGAGGGTGTGTGTGTGTGTGTGTGTGTGTGTGTGTGTGTGTGTGTGTGTGTGTGTGTGTGTCTGTTTTCTGTGGATGTCTCTGTGAGGGTGTGTGTGTGTGTGTGTGTATGTCTGTTTTCTGTGGATGTCTCTGTGAGGGTGTGTGTGTGTGTGTGTGTGTGTATGTCTGTTTTCTGTGGATGTCTCTGTGAGGGTGGGTGTGTGTGTGTGTGTGTGTATGTCTGTTTTCTGTGGATGTCTCTGTGAGGGTGGGTGTGTGTGTGTGTGTGTGTGTGTGTGTGTGTGTGTGTGTATGTCTGTTTTCTGTGGATGTCTCTGTGAGGGTGTGTGTGTGTGTGTGTGTGTATGTCTGTTTTCTGTGGATGTCTCTGTGAGGGTGTGTGTGTGTGTGTGTGTGTGTGTGTGTGTATGTCTGTTTTCTGTGGATGTCTCTGTGAGGGTGTGTGTGTGTGTGTGTGTGTGTGTGTGTGTCTGTTTTCTGTGGATGTCTCTGTGAGGGTGTGTGTGTGTGTGTGTGTGTGTGTATGTCTGTTTTCTGTGGATGTCTCTGTGAGGGGGTGTGTGTGTGTGTG